>NC_134485.1:119317298-119389798 GCF_040206685.1 Ascaphus truei | reverse complement strand
TGAGTTTTACTCCTAGTGTAGATGTGCAGAGGGTCTCCGGAGCTGAACCGCTTTGGTTTTAGGTCCGGGGACCCCCTGCTTCCCGAGATACAGGCCCCTTTATGGGGTGCCGGTATCCCTCTGCTTTGTTTACATTCCGCGGTCAAGTGATCAGGACATTTAAATGCAGAGGGATACCGGCACCTCAAAAAGGGGCCTGTATCTCAGGAAGCAGGGGTCCCCGGACCTGAAACCAATGCGGTTCAGCTCCGGAGACCCCCTGCACATGTACACTATGTGACAGACGCCCCTCTTTTGTAGCGCTGACGTCTGTCTGGGTTCTTCCCGACACAGTCTTCTATGGTTAATTATACAAAAAACAGGATCATGCAAAGTATTACGTTGCTTAACTCAGGCTTCTGCCTGCTTTATTTTCATCCAAGTAAGGGACTGCAGCTTTAACATGTGTAGGCAAGAGGCACTCAGATATTAACATTCAGTGGTTTACTCATATCAGTGTTATAGTATTTCCCACACTGTTATTTCAAGAGACCAAAAACCAAATCATATAAACAAAATCCTATCCCATTCAGGGATCTAACTACACAGCAGAATCAGCCTCTAACTGCTGCTGGGCCAACTAACCTGGTTCCCCATCTTAAAACAATGCCCTCTCATTTAGGGTCACTAGATGAAGCATACAGTCTTTTAGATACAGCAATAAACATTTGTTTGACTTATCTGTTCGTGGTGGGAACTCGGTCCCAAGTGTCCAGGCAAATTCTCTGGTACTGTGATACTTGAAGGGGCCGTCCACCCCGAACTGGATACAGGGGAGCAGCGAAACCCCCAGTCTCCAGGCTCTAAGAAGAGAGACTGAAAAGCAACCCTCTCTGCTCTAAATACCTGTGCTACTGATTAGGAGAGCAGGTGAGGGAGAACTAGACATATTGTAAACTGTGGTCTGGATTTTCCATCCACCAGCCTGAGTTAATGTGAAGCTGTGGAATGGATCATTTTGAACTATTCCTGCACTTTCTGACCTAAAACGGGGCAGAAAGCTGCCTAACATCTTTGGACTATGTCACATATATCCCTCCCCAGCTCACACCTACTGGGGTGAGCGGCCATGGACCTCACTGGGGTGAGCGTCCTAACTGAAATACTTGTTCTAACTCCCCAGTACAATATTAAGCATTCACATAACACGAATATGAGCTTTTTTTTTTCTTTTTTTTTCAGGCAATTATGGACAATAAGTTTCGCAATAAGAGGCTATACTTGGCAAACCTATTTTGTTGCCCTCTATTAGGGAACTATTTTCAAAAATATATTTCTAGAAACAAATTCCTATAACCCAGGATATGATAAATAAACTCACAAAACCGGACAGTTTCTATCACCTCCCTGGGTTTTTTCTACTCTAGAATATGAACCTCATAGATTTACCAACCAAAAAGGGCCATTTAAAAATAAATAAATAAATTACGTTGCTTTGTAATCTTGTTAAGGGCCGTCAACCCTGTATATTAATTTGTAGTTTTACCTACATTTTCAATGAAGAGAAAAAAATAACATTGCAATATTTACAAAATGCTTATTCTAGAGGCCTAATATAGCACAACTACACTAGCTTATTTGCAAAGTTAAGTGTCCGTGACATAGTCCACACGTGTAACATAAAAATCGGTCAGTTCCCAAACTTTTTTTTTCTTCTTGCCTTCCAGTCCATTACATCCTCTGACTTCATTTCAACGCCCGCGGCATCCTGCAAATGACTGGACTGTTTCTTCAGCCACTGACGAGACACCCGGACCGGATTCTCCTTGGCTCCACACTGTGGTCCAGAGTGGCGAGATCTGGAACTATTGCGGTGCAGCGTTGACCGTCGCTTTTTCTTTTCAATATTTGAACCTTTTAGGCTCTTCTTACTAAAATGTCTCCTCTCATCAGAAATCTTTGATTTCCCTTTTGGGGCATTACAGGCCTTTGGAGACTTAATTGCCTCTGTACAAACGTAGTCCATATTAACAAATGTCATCAGGATTTTTCATCAAGTTTGTGTTTTCAGGAACTGCCACCCACTTGGCTAAAACATCTTCTGTGGTGGCCTGGGTGTGTTCACTAGTTTGATAATCATCTGGACAATGTAAATTAAATTGAGGATCTGGATTTTTGAATCCCAGATCAGGGAGTATGTTCTCAGTATTCTCAGGAGGGTGCCTATCTGTTTCTGGAATAACAGCAGCACAATCAAAGTCAATTCTTTCTCCTTCCTCTTTGTCATCAGTGGGGGCATTGAGTTTACTTTCCCTGGTCTCCTTTTGTGACTGTGTCTCTATTAGCCTTGGAATCTCTTTCTCCAACTTCATCTTTATAGCAAATCGTAATATTGCAACAGCATTAAAGATATGCGTATAGGAACATACAGCTTGCTTGGTTAGGAGGTAGGATTGATATCCCGACTGAACCACTCTAGCAGCTTCTCCCATGTCCTGGTATTGTCTTTGTTGCTGTCCTTCTGTATTTCTTTTTCCACTCAGTGCGGCTGCTAATTCAACTTCTTTGGAGTTGAGTCGCGATTCCATGTCTGTCATCTGTTTCAGAGCAAGGTTTGACTCTGTTTCCTTTTCTCTATTCTTGACCTGCAGCTGCAGGTGCTCCTCCCGGGTCTTGTCCAGCTCCAGCTGCAGCCGGGCCCCCTCATTTGCCGTGCGGTCAGCTGCTTGTGGATATCGGCAATCTCGCTTTCATACTGCAATGTCAGGCAGACCACCTGACAGACGGACACCTCCTCCCTTTCGGCGCACTGTATCTCGCGCTCAGCCATCTGCTTCTGAAGCTCTTCAATCTGACCCTGCCAGTCCTCCCTCAGGGTCTTCACCTCTTCCTGGTGCTTGCTCTGGGTTTGCATCAGCACATTCTATAGTGCTTCCTGCACTTCTAACTTTTCCTGAGTCAACTGTTTCTTCACTTTTTCTGCTTGGTCAGTCAAATCTGAATTTTTCATTTTCAGACTCTCATTTTCTTGCTTTACAGACTCTAACTCACTCAGGGCAATCTCATGGGTTTGCTTCAACATTCCCAGCTCTGTGTTCAGACCGTGGCCCTCCAGGCGTGAGTGTTGCACCTCTGTGCTGAGCGTGTGAACCTCTTGTAGAGCCTTCCCGTATTTCTGTTTTAGGATAGCAATCAATTTGTCAGACTTAAATCTATTTTTCATTCATGGTGGCAATTACGGTGTTGGCCTTTTCCAGACTTGTCGTCACCTCTTCCAACTCACTCCGTAAGAGAGACTCTGTTTTCTTCAAAGCCTCGTGCTCTTGTAAAGCTGGGAGTATACACCTCTGTAACTCTGCATTCGCTTCTCGCTCCTTCTTCAATCCCTGCCACAGGACTTCATAATCATGGCGGGCAGCTTGGAGTGCAGAAATTAAAGCCTCTTTATCCTGGATCAAGGATTCAGCATCCCTTTGCTCCTCCATTTCCTTTGCCACCGTTCCCATGACAATTTTGCCAGTCACTCTGGTCTGCAGCACATCTCGGCGCCTTTCTGACGCATGTCCTGACAGCGCAGGTTCAAGTGGCTTGGTCACTTCCCCTGTGACTTGAGGAACAGTTTTCTTTTTCTTCTTTCTTTTTTCTTTATTAGCTCCAGAGATATCAGTGGTACTGGGTACACACTCACTGGTAGCTTCCATATCTTGCTTGCACTCACAGGGCGTTGCTTGCTTTTGCAGCTGTTTGTCTTTGAAAATTTGGGGGCACACATCTTCCATGTGACCTACTTCATGACAGGCCCAGCATACTAAATTCATCTGTGGATACAGCTCTCTTCCAGGGGCCACATACGAGTTGTCATCATCATCATCGTATGGCCTGAAGGGACACTGTTTTTCATGGTTATGTACATTAAAAACAAACATTTCACGTCGGCCATTTTAGAAACCCGGCAGGGACAACTTGCTAGCTACAATTTTCACTTTCTTCAGCAAAACATTTTGGTTTTCTGTTTGGGTTCAGGGTGCTATTACATCCACACTTCGCACATTCTCTGTGTATACTGGAAGCACAACTGGTTATACACAGTGGGACAGACTTCACTCATAGTATCTGTACTTTTACTTCGGCCATTTAAACTCCCGCATTTATTTGCAAACCCACAGACCTTTTAGTGTCTACCCGCATTCTCCACCATATATGACAAACACCCCTCTTTTGTAGCGCTGACGTCTGTCTGGGTTCTTCCCGACAGTCTTCTAGGGTTAATTATACAAAAAACAGGATCATGCAAAGTATTACGTTGCTTAACTCAGGCTTCTGCCTGCTTTATTTTCATCCAAGTAAGGGACTGCAGCTTTAACATGTGTAGGCAAGAGGCACTCAGATATTAACATTCAGCGGTTTACTCATATCAGTGTTATAGTATTTCCCACACTGTTATTTCAAGAGACCAAAAACCAAATCATATAAACAAAATCTTACCCCATTCAGGGATCTAACTACACAGCAGAATCAGCCTCTCTAACTGCTGTGGGCCAACTAACCTGGTTCCCCAGCTTAAAACAATGCCCTCTCATTTAGGGTCACTAGATGAAGCATACAGTCTTTTAGATACAGCAATAAACATTTGTTTGTCTTATCTGTTCGTGGTGGGAACTCGGTCCCAAGTGTCCAGGCAAATCCTCTGGTACTGTAATACTTGAAGGGGCCGTCCACCCCGAACTGGATACAGGGGAGCAGCGAAACCCCCAGTCTCCAGGCTCTAAGAAGAGAGACTGAAAAGCAACCCTCTCTGCTCTAAATACCTGTGCTAGTGATTAGGAGAGCAGGTGAGGGAGAACTAGACACATTGTAAACTGTGGTCTGGATTTTCCATCCACCAGCCTGAGTTAATGTGAAGCTGTGGAATGGATCATTTTGAACTATTCCTGCACTTTCTGACCTAAAACGGGGCAGAAAGCTGCCTAACATCTTTGGACTATGTCACAACTATGAATAAAATTTGATTACATTTTTTTTTTATTTTGCCGATGTTGGCGCAGAGAGAGTAGCGGATCTCTCTCTGCTGCAGGCACATCTCGGCAGGGGACGGCGTAACGCCAGGTTATCGTCAGACAGACTGTCTCGCCACCGGATCGCAGTGATTCGCCAGGGATTCGGCCCTTCCTGAATACTGCGAGGGCAAATCGCCAAAATCATGCCGATATTGAACCCCTGCCGAGAGTGCTTTTTCGGTGCTTACTGCACGAGGCCCTAAAACTCATTTAATTAGGCCATAAGGTGTCTACAGAATAACATCGCTTTGTAAATATTGCACAAGTCCTTTCAAATAAATCATTTTCTAAAAGTAGTTTTTTCTAGAGCAATCTTTTAGCAACTTTAAAAAAAATCTATATTTATTACATTGATCAATATATTTGAACACTAATGTTGTTTATGATATGTTTTAATGGTTAAATACACTTATATTGACATTGATTTGTGGTGAGAATAGATGTGAAAGAGTTTGTCGTGTGCCAAATCGTAAGTTCTTGTGGAGGTAAATTGGAGTTATTTCTAGGACAACTTTATATTTACCTATAGATATATTTAAATATACACACCTACGTTTGGACTAACGAATAATATTTGGACTAACTCATTCTCTTTGTTATTCTTGATACAAGTATAATTCCTTCTGTCTGCACTACAAGATTAACTTCAATCCTCTTTCCCTGACTCTTATGCCCCTTGTCATGGGAAACCAGAACATTTAACACCAGGATTGCAGACACCAAACAAGGCAAGAGGTTAAATAAAACAAGTTAATTTTGACCAAAGTCGACAGACACAGCACTACACACAGTGGGGCAAAAACTCACCAAAAACAGGTAATACGGGGGGAATCCTAACACAACTAGGTGCCAGGTGCTGCTTCCAAGGCTTACCTGGGCAGCTTCCACTCTCTGTCCATTTTGGGTACTGCAGCAGTCCATGGATGCTATTTGACCTCTAGCAAGTTCAAATTGCCCTCTCGCCTCCACTATGGACCTCATTTTGGTGTCTCTGTCAAAAATCTTGGATAACACCTACTACGCTATGACCAGAATAGTCTCTGGAGCTGCAATTGGCAGCTCTTTACATAGGTTCCCTGTCTCCATAGAAAGGCATGGAATACAGGGTGCTGACCAATCAGTTTGCGGATGCTGTAAAGCCCCAATCACCATGTGGAGGCTCGTCAGTGATGGGCCAATCCAGGCTATGGGAAATTCAAACAGGTCAATAAGAATTATACCTACGGGGCACATACCCAGCAATGGTTCCCCTAGTCAGCCTATCTCCTGCAGAGATAGGTGCCTCGAGTCTGGGTTGAACAAAGGCTCAGCTCACAGAGGCACTGTTCCCCAGATCTGAGTTAGCACCCCTCCCCACTCCTAACAACGGCTGGAACACTTCACCACCCAAACCCTGGATAGCAAGACCTTATCTCTTGGTGTGTAGGTTGGTTGAGTGAATTACCAGCCCTGCACACAAACACAGCATCAAAACATGTTTAGATTAATCTAGACAAACCAAATTATGTTAGGCCCAGGGATACTGGGTTAACACCTTGGTACCCCTTAAGGCAGGTAGGAGCAATAGCTCGGCTTAACCTTTATTAATATGAGCCACATTGCTCCTACTGTCACAAACCTGTTATCTCATTAAAAAGTATGTGGTATGTTTCCTTTTGTCGGCACTAGCCATAACATCTTCCTTCCTTGTATTGTCAGGTGATATTGTTAGACTATTTAACTTTGCTCTTATTGCCAGTCAATGCAAAGCTGTACACTATTCTCAGTTGTAACACTTTACTGTAAGTGCCTGTGGAGCTAAATTAGAGTTGAACAGAAGGGAAATAAGAAAGGAATCTTAAGATGACTCTAATGGGGAGGCTGCTTTCTCCTACAGTGGTCTCTCTTTCTTCCACTCCCCAATAGTCAGGGTGGTGGGCTAGGTCTCCTCCTTTCTTCCATCTTTACTGCTGATATCAGCTCCTCTCTATGCCCTCATCAGTTTTATTCTCTTCCTTTGAGGTTAATGCTGTCCAGCTTTTTATTCACTTTTCCTGCATGTGGTTGTCATATCGATTTGCCTACATCTACACCCCCTATCTCCACATTCCTCTTAGACTTTGAATCCTGGCCTTACATCTTTCTCTTCTTTGATGCTCCCATTCTTATACTTGGAGACTCTGTGTCACATTGATGATCCTCTCTCTAACCTTCTCCTTTTAGCCTTCACTAATGAACTGATCCCAGTAAATCCAAGGATAGCCACTAACTAGACCTTGTCTTAAACCAACCCACCCCCTCGCCCCCCCGACCCCCCCCAAAAAACCCAGTCTGTCCCAGAAGACCAGAATTCTTCACCAGGAGCATGGCAACAGACCGGACACAGGAGTCAAATAAAATAACTTTATTCAGGTCGGAGCCAGCAAACAGAGCACAAATTCACCAACAGAGCTTAAACTCACCAAACATGGGATTTTATGGGGGAATCCTAGCGGACTCTGTGCCAGACGTCACTTCAAAGGCTTACCCAGGGGTCGCTTCCACACTCTGTAGGGGTGGGGACTGTGCAGAAATTCGGGCTGCTATACGCAAGCAAGCACTTTTGAAAATCCCACTCAAAGTCCTACTCTCCGAGTCTGTGTCAAAAGTACAAGTCACAGGGCACAGAGCAGGTTTGAATTTCCCGCTTTCATCGTCCCCAAAGCTCTGTTCTCTGTATCACTGGCAAGCAGCTAAGTCTCAAGGCACAAGCAGGTTTGAATCTCCTGCTCAGATCGACCTCAAGCCTGGTTCTGGGTGTCATCGGCAAAGCCCTCGGAGCACACCACTTAGTCTGCTTCCAGATGAGCCTCAGGACAAGATGAGCAGGGGCCAGGGACCAGCTTTAACCTTTATTAGGATGGTCCCTTAGACCCTTTTTTCCATCACTGGAACCCCTTTACATAGTCTCCCCGTTAGCATTGAAAAGCATGGGAAACGGGTCTGCGACCAATCACAACGCAGATGCTGTGTATGGGCCAATCACTGAGCGAGGGATCATCTGTGATGGCCAATCAGAGTTGGAGATGGGACAAGGCAGATTTAGGCTAAAGTGGGAACTTGAAACTGGCCAATGGTAACAGTACCTAAAACAGCCTACACTAAAATAACTAATGACCTCCATCCTGCGAGAGAGAGGTCATTACATTCTGCTCATACTACTCGACCTCACTGCAGCATTTGATACTGTGGACCACCCTCTTCTCCTTCACATTCTCCATACTCTTGGTATTCGTACCAAAGCTCTATCACGGATCTCCTCTTACATCTCCCACCGTACTTTCAGTGTCTCTTCTGCTAACACCTCCTCCTCAATCGATCTCTCTGTGGGGGTACCCCTTTCTCTAGGTGACCTAATTACATCTCTTGGGGTTAAATATCACCTCTATGCTGACGACACACAAATTTACCTTTCAACCCCTGACCTTACAACTGCTGTACAGACCAAAGTTTCTGAATGTCTCTGTGCGATATCATCCTGGATGGCCTGGATGGGCCTCCGCCGACTTAAACTTAACATGGCAAAAACAGAGCTTCTCATATATCCTCCCAAACATGGCCCTGCTACCTCCTTCCACATTACTGTTGGAATTACTATCATTCACCCAGTAGCCCAAACACGCTGCCTAGGAGTCACACTCGACTCCTCTCTCACATTCTCCTCTCACATTCAAAACTTATCTAAAACCTGTCACTTTATCCTCCGCAATATTACAAAGATATGCCCTTTCCTCTGTTGCTCGACTGCTAAAACTTTGACTCAGGCCCTTGTTCTCTCCCGTCTCGATTACTGTAATCTCCTGCTGTCCGGCCTTCCTGCCTCTCACTTGTTTCCCCTACAATCTATCCTAAACACTGCTGACAGAATCACTCTACCCTTTCCTAAATCTGTCTCAGCGTCTCCCCTGCTGAATTCACTCTTTTGGCTTCCTATCAAATCCTGCATCTCGCACTCAATTCTGCTCACTTTTAAAGCTTTACACTCTTCTGCCCCTCCTTACATCTCAGCCCTAATTTCTCGCTATGCACCATACCGACCCTTGCGTTCTGCTCAAGGATGTCTTCTCTTTACCCCCATTGTATCTAAAGCCCTCTCCTGCCTTAAACCTTTCTTACTGACTGCCCCACACCTCTGAAATGCCCTTCCCTTCAATACCTGACTAGCACCCTCTCTATCCACCTTTAAGACCCACCTTAAGACACACTTACTTAAAGAAGCATATGAGTAGCACTGTGGCTAATACTATACACATGATACATAAAGCTTGGCCCCCTGCAGATGCACTTACCAGAATGCCCTCCTACTGTCTCTGTATGTTCTTTCTACCTACCAATTAGATTGTAAGCTCTTCAGAGAAGGGAATCCTCTCCCTAAATGTTACTTTTATGTCTGAAGCACTTATTCCAATGATCTGTTATTTGTATTATTTGTTATTTATATGATTATCACATGTATTACTACTGTGTAGCGCTATGTACATTAATGGCGCTATATAAATAAAGATATACATACATACAAATAAAACACAAAATAAAAAGTATGTATATACTGTATACATACAAGTATGCCTCCAATGATAAATGTGCATAAACATGAACCTCATTGTAATTCATACTAGAGTTTTGATATCTAGAAGGAGATATATCTGTAGTAACTAAATGGGATGGCTATACGTTATGATAGTAATTAATTTAATATTAAAAACAAAATGATAAAAACAATTATTTGTACTGCTTCCTGATTATTACATATATTAATATGAAGAAGTATATTGATAAATTGCCTATCATCTACCATAATCTATCCAAAATAAGTGTCTTAAGAAATATTTAAACATTGTTTGAAGATTCATTGATCTATTTGGTTCTGAATTTTTTAATTTGGATTTAAATCCTACAATCTTGCACGGGTGAGTATTAGAAATCAAATGTGAGTACAAACAAAATACAATACTCGCAAGGTTAATTTATTAAGGTAAATATGGAGAAAAAGGTGTGACACTGGATTGAACATTTTTCTTCATCAATCTCTTCATGAGCATAGAAATGGGAACCTATATAGAAGAGAGTAATAGGTGTCTTATTTTAATAGGTAATAACGAAGAAGTCAGTTTTTATCTTAAAAAATGTTTTAGCTCAAAGTCAGTCTTGAAGTTTCAAGACCTCAGGACAAGTGGTGTCAGACACACTTTACACAAAGCAGGGAATCACGCTGTTCACGTCCCCGTGAGTTAGTTCAAGAGAATCTGAAGATGTCCCTACGAGCAGGCTGGTACAGGACCTGGGACCGAACTGCAGTGGTAGCCCGCTGGGAGGGCTATGGACTGCTGACGGTGTAAAATTTCCAGGTCTACTGTAACACCAACCCCAATACACAAAGGAGTCATTTGAATACATTACATTATATATGCATGGAGGAATAAACTGTTACAAGGCACACAGAATCACAGACGTCAGCCATTTTGGATGCACTAAAATGGTCTTTTTAATCCAGAACTCTGGCATCCATCTTGACTGGTAGGAGTAATTGTTGGGCTTAACCTTCAATATGGTGGTCACATGTCTCCTACCATCACACAACCATTTTAGTGTTTCATCAGGAAAATAAACAATTTACATACAAGGAGAAAATATAGTACTGTATACGTTTCCTCCAGAATGAAGACAGAGCTGACACTCCATGGGGTCTTTTGAAGAAAGTGATTTTAATCCACAGGAATCAACGTTTCGGTCACTAACACTGACCTTTGTCAAGTCATCTTCACAAAGGTTAGTGTTCGTGACCAAAACTTTGATTCCTGTGGATTAAAATCACTTTCTTCAAAAGACCCCAGGAGTGCCAGCTCTTTCTTCATTTTGGCAGATACATATACTATATTCATCTCCCTCCTGTGGGGAGATTTCTGGGCACAGGAGGCAGCTGATTGTGAAGGAGAGAGTGCACGTTTTCACCCATGTCTAGAAGAAAATATAGCACACTCATTTTATAATCAATAGATCCACCATGTGCTGTTTAGTTTGAAGACCAGATGTTGTAATTATTATTTGTGCAGCTTTTTGGTGATTGAATCTTTTATATAATCATTATACTATTTTCTAACAGGTCCAAATTAATTATTTTTTGCTTTTTGATCTTGCATGTTTGAGGGAAATCTTTAAACAAGATTGAACAAGGTTGAATGTAATTGATTTTTTATTGTTCTGTCATAAATCTTAATCTCTTACTTTCCATTCTTTAATGATCTATATGTAACGGCTGGACCCCCCTTGTCTGACCCACCCAATCTCACATTGGCCCGTGTGGTCTAACCGGTCCCCATTACAAGGTCGTGTGTGGTGGTGCACCTGCAAGTAACAGGACTCCTGAGTCTCCCGCTTGGTGTTATAGAGGATATCATCAGGACAGGTATCTGAGGTAGTGGTTACGAGTCCAACTTACTTCATGTGCAGCGCCTCCACCTCATCAGGATCTATGCTTCCGCAGGGAGATTGTCCTGGTGAGGAACTCCTTCTCGGTGGTGACTGCCACTGCAGAGTAATCTCACACTCACACAGCGGGAATCTCTTTGAACACGACATCTTTATTGTAGGTTGGGATGTAGCAGACTGCCCCATGCAGCTGCCGGCTCTAGCCGCACATCTCTCCGTGCTGTCCCTTTGCCAGGTACGCCCTCCCGTATTGAAGTGGGAGTCCCTTTCTCCTAGGGAGATCACCACTGCGCCAGGTCCCTGGACACAGTGTGGCTTAGACAGACTTGATTGGTCACTCTGCTACCGCTAGTTACAGCACTAGGGTCACAAAAGTATTCCTCCCATCCCTTATGCAGGAGCATACATTTTACCAGCTGCTTCACACAACTGCTGACTAACACAACACTAACTGACAGTGTTGTGCCCTTTATACCTCAGGGGGTAGGCGCATCTCTGATGTCACTATCCAGGGACTCAGAGCATACAGCCACTCCCTTCCTTACACAGGGCACCACACCAGGGTGTGAGGGAAAACCTCCACAACTACTGTTGGCAGGCCTGTACTTACCAGGGCTTACTGCCAACAGGGAAGATGTACGCAGTCATTATTATGCATGGCTACATACTCCCCCTGGTTAATACCCACCGTCCCGGCTGGGACCTAAATTTGGTGTACCTTGCGCCAGGAAACACTGCAAAAGAACACACAAATAACATGGCAAACATCATCACATTGACATAATAATGTAAGCCCATCTCACTCACTGACCAGCAGGGAGCGCTAATGAAAAAGCAGACCACTCTAATTTGGCACTCAATAATAATGTCGAGGATCTGGCTTCTTCACCTCCCGCCCCGCGGCATCATGCACAGTCACGCTGTATTCCCGTGGTACCCCTCGCTCATTGCAATACACCACTTTGTGCATGTACACACTGCGTCCTATCTTCCAGACCCGCATAAGTTGGGACACCCTCTGCTCGGCCTGAATTCCTTTAATGGCTCCCCCTTTATCTACGATATAGTGCTTGATATCGTTTTTAAGCCATCTCTCCCTATTCTCCTCTATCTCTCTCATTAGAGGTTCCGGGACATACGGGTAATCAAGCCCATGCGACCTTCTGTATTTTGCCGCAACAGCCCGTTCAGCTCGGCAAGCCCTGGTCAACTTACTTTCGCCAGCCGCCCCGGGCAGCACCCATGACAGGGGCTCATCGGTCTCTACCGGGTCATCCAACCCTGCGGACCCCTTTGGGATAATAAGGCCTGCCTGGATGCGATCCCACCTTACCCTTAGGGCCCTAAGGTATGCCTCGTCATCAAAGTCACCGGCAGCCCACCAGTGATCAACCACCCCCTCCCTTTCTAGGATAAATCGGGTGCGGTCGAACCAAGCAACATACCCCTCGTACAATGGGGCCCACCACCTAGTCTCCTTCCGTTCTTCGGAGCTAGGTTCTATAGACTCCTCTATTGACTCCTCATCAGGCCCACCCGAAGATACCCCGGACGTACCCTCAGATCGCCCCACCTGGCTCTTACTCTGTGACCAGTGTCCGCCCTCAATACCCAGCGCGCTTTAACTCTCGCTGGCCATCGACCCATGTCGAGTAATCCTCCCTCCACCCTCCGATCCACTATCGGACGTTCCCCAGTCCAGGCTTCCAGTCCGTTCCTGGATAGGACCCCGGGAATCCCTTGACACCCCCAAACTAGAAGTGGACCCACCTGACGAAGTGACAGGGACAGGAGCTTTAACTAGGGCCTTGGGACTAACTTTGGGAGTGGCCGGGGTTGGGGGATGGGACCGGACAGTAGGCATTGACAGGGTTACGACCTGCTCTCCAGCAATACCTGCCTTAACTTCGCCACAAAGTCCTTTCTTGACTCCAGCAGCTGGGCTTCTTGTTCTGCAACTTGAACGCCCGCTCCCCCTGGTAGTAGGGGATCGGCTTCCGCTGCTCGACCGCAGAGGCGCTGTCATCTCCCACTCGATGCCGCTCTGCTCGTCCGGACTCTCCTCCGCACATGCACGTGCTGCGACGCCATCTTGGGTTGGATCCCCAATCGGGATCTCTTCCTCCACGAGGACATCTGGCAACGCCCGTCTGCTGCGCGATCCAGTCTGGCTCTGGACTCGCTCTTCCTTCTCCTCCACCCCCTGGGTCTGCGACAGGCACGGTGTCATCTTAGTACCTCGCAGGGTCGGGGTGGATCGACCTCCTTCCGATCCACTAGTCACCACGGCAGTGGGACTCCGGCGATCAGGTGGTCGCGGTACTGGAGACACTCGACTCCGTGTCTCCACACCACGGGGAATGGCATCTCTCCAGGGCGTACCAATAGTGTGGCAGTCCCTCTTTATGACCATCTTACTCGACAGCCTAGCACACTCTTCGTCCGAGGATTCCACTTGGCAATTCGGCCGAGGCATCCCAGTAGGAGACCGGCGATGGGCTCCTCGGTGATCACCTCTCCGATAGCTGGGTTTCTCCGTCGGGAGCACCGAACCTGACTCCGACTCCGCGGGACCTGCACTCTCATTCCATAGTGCTCCCGGCTGCTCGTCGATCGGCATCGGGACATTTCCTGCTACTCCCATCGCTTGTACCGGTACAAAAGTGGTCATGGGCCACATGTACTGCAGTCCACAGTGGGGGCATCGGGCCTCGCTGCCCACGGCTCCGCCCGGCAGTCTGCACTGCAGGCAAAGACACGCCACAGTCTCCACACCCTCTACCCGGATGATCAGGAAGCCTCCTGGAGCCGAGTAGGGATGAGTAGAGATCAACGGACTCTGGTCCACTTTATCAGCAACTGCAGCCATATTCACCAGCGGAGGCACTCGTTTCAGAGGTCTGTACTGGTCAATGGCTCTTCGCAACTGAAGGGCATGGGCTGATTTAGCAACCCCTCCTTCTACTTTCTCTGTCGACATCCGGTGGAACTGCAAACCACTCCCCCTGGTTGAAACTAGGGGGATGTCTCGTAGACTTGTAGGCTGACCCAGCACTGGGGCCGAGTGAGTCATAGTCCATGAGGGCGCGGCTCCAGCTTTCGCGCCAAACTCCCCATCGGGGTGGAGTTTTCTCGTTGGCGCCAATCCTGGCCAACCATTAGCAAACTGCAAAGTTGCAAGACTTTCTGCAGCATGCCCACGCGGTGTCCCGGGAACGCGGGAACCGCTATCTTGGTAAGTATTGTCCTTTTTCCCATTGGAGGTAGCGTCTGGCTGTGTTAATTGGGGTTTAACAAAGTCCATTTCGTTCCTCCCATCGGATAACACTGTCATGCTCATTATTCTCAGGGGTATCATCCCGAGAACAAAAACATGATAAACACGGCGCAGCCACGGCTTTCACGCCATTCCACAACAAGCTCACAAAAGTCTCTTCTGTAGCTTGTTCTTCGTCCACGCACAGTTCATATGCGTGTTCTTCCTCTGACCGCAATCCTGGACCTTCTGCTCTGTGCAGATCCTCCATTCTTGCGGTTCTCTCTCCCCGCCATCCTGGACCTTCTACTCTGTGCAGATCCTCCATTCTGACGGTTCTCTCTCCCTGCCATCCTGGACCTTCTGCTCTGTGCAGATCCTCCATTCTTACAGGTCTCTCTTGTTCGTTGAACACGGGGTTCTTGTACATGGAGCTCCGCTCTGCGGGGCAGCTACCACATCCGTACAATAAATATGCCTTGTGCACCACCTTGTGTACCTAACGTAGATCTGACTCGTGTTTGCACTACCTCAGGCTAGGCTCACTCTTTCTGTGTCTACTGTAACACGTTCCTCCAGTCTGTGCTCCTTGGTAAGTGATCTGGAATGGAGACTAGAGTACTCTGGCTCTTCCATGCAGTACTTTGGGCGTCGAACTACTGTTGGCTAGCCTAGTGCGGACCCTTCCAGAATTCCTGCCCTAAGTTACCAGTTTACCCCTTCAGGCGTCCCCCGCTAGCGCTACCTCAAGGTGACTAGAACAGCAATAGCCCCCGGCTCCAGACTCACTAACCCCTTACGGATCCCAAGGCGTCTGTGCGGCCTGCAGCTCCAGCAGCTCCCCGACTACCCCTGTCTCCGTCCCACGCAGCACAAAGTGGCAGCAGACACTCTCCCTGTTTCCTAGTGTATGCCTAGCAAAAGCCTGTCCTGTTAACAGGTATCTCAGCAGCGCCTCCAAATGTAACGGCTGGACCCCCCTTGTCTGACCCACCCAATCTCACATTTGCCCGTGTGGTCTTACCGGTCCCCATTACAAGGTCGTGTGTGGTGGTGCACCTGCAAGTAACAGGACTCCTGAGTCTCCCGCTTGGTGTTATAGAGGATATCATCAGGACAGGTATCTGAGGTAGTGGTTACGAGTCCAACTTACTTCATGTGCAGCGCCTCCACCTCATCAGGATCTATGTCCCGGTGAGGAACTCCTTCTCGGTGGTGACTGCCACTGCAGAGTAATCTCACACTCACACAGTGGGAATCTCTTTGAACACGACATCTTTATTGTAGGTTGGGATGTAGCAGACTGCCCCATGCAGCTGCCGGCTCTAGCCGCACATCTCTCCGTGCTGTCCCTTTGCCAAGTACGCCCTCCCGTATTGAAGTGGGAGTCCCTTTCTCCTAGGGAGATCACCACTGCGCCAGGTCCCTGGACACAGTGTGGCTTAGACAGACTTGATTGGTCACTCTGCTACCGCTAGTTACAGCACTAGGGTCACAAAAGTATTCCTCCCATCCCTTATGCAGCAGCATACATTTTACCAGCTGCTTCACACAACTGCTGACTAACACAACACTAACTGACAGTGTTGTGCCCTTTATACCTCAGGGGGCAGGCGCATCTCTGATGTCACTATCCAGGGACTCAGAGCATACAGCCACTCCCTTCCTTACACAGGGCACCACACCAGGGTGTGAGGGAAAACCTCCACAACTACTGTTGGCAGGCCTGTACTTACCAGGGCTTACTGCCAACAGGGAAGATGTACGCAGTCATTATTATGCATGGCTACATATATATAAATGTTTTCACTATAATACAGCGTCATGCCTTGCTGATGTATCTGATTTAAAAACAGGTTTTAGAATTTACAATCCAATCATGCAGATACTGATTTCTAATCTAACAGCGCCACCGTGTGGTACAATGTTTTAATAATATGCTTTTTGTATTAGTTAAATAGTTTGGTGACTTTTGAATGTCTTATTATGCCGGGCGGCGATACCTGCCAACTCCAGGATCTCAGCAGTCAGGTAATCTAGCACTGCAGCCAAATAGGAGCTCCGGCTCCCACACATTGAGCATACGGCTGACTGGCAACTGCAGCACTGCCCAAGAAGAGCGAATCAAACAAGTTCATCTACGCCAAGGCCATGGACTTCATGAACAATAAGCGTCCCATCTGGCTCATAATAATAATAATTGTAGCCCTGTTTCCCCCTGCATACAGTAAGCTACCAATGCTGTCTAACCTGTTGGCTTGCAGGGCCTAAGCCTCCGCCACGGAGAGCCTGGGGTAACACATATGTATATCGATAACCTCTTACCAAGTGCAGCGCCTCCACCGGTGACGGCTCCCAGCAGAGCGGGAGGGGTTCCTCACAGAACAATAATGCAATACCACGCACACAGCATATAAATGAAACAGTAGCTTTACTAACGGTAACCATATCCTTGCATGTCATACAGTAAGTGTCCCTCTGTATAGGAGACACAATAACCACTGCGTCTCGCAGGATGCGACCCCTCACCGTGTACCCACACCGTGTCCACTTCCCCAAAGTAATGTATGTGTATGTGTGACTGCGCAGCCACTATGTACTGATTTATAGTTGGTGCACTTATGGATGTTACCTGCCGAGCGCTCCGGCGCTCGGACCTGCAAACAGACTTCACAAACGATCCGACGTTGGAGAGGCGTGGAGGATACTTTCCAGGGCGATCCTACCCAGTTGGCTGCTGCTTTGCTGTAAGAGGTCTGATCCCAAACCTCTGTAATGGTGCTGCGACAGTCTCTGGATCTTAACACTTCTCTCTCTCTCTCTCTCTCTCTCTAAAGTGACCGGTTCCTACACTAGCACCTGTCCCTACATACTCCACTGACTGTGACTCAGGGTATAACTGGGCCTGGGGTATGGGGCCTAGTGTAGAGGCTACTTGCCTCTCTACATGCAGAGCTCCTTCCCCTTCCCGGTCTTCTCTGCCAAACGTGCTAACTCTTCCTCCCGCGAATCCTGCCACCCTATAGGCTCCTTGGCATCACCTGGTATCGCTGAGGCTCCTGGGACTCGTAGTCCCTTGTGCTACGCCCTCTGGGATTGGCCCACACTTCGCGGGCTAACACAACCCCTACCGCACCTGCGCGACTTCTCCTCCGTCACCATCTCCACGGGGCTCACTGCGCATGCGCGAATACCCAACATGGAGGCGCCCTGGACGCTCGGGTCCCCGCAGAGCCACCGGTTCACCGGAGCGCTCCCTGCACGCACTGCAACCTTCCCTTATTCTCCCAGCAACGCGGAGATAAGGGTGAAACTGGGGGACCAGGCTACATCCTCCCTCCTGTGGAATCCAATGTCCCCTTGGAATACCAGAACAACAACTTGCACACAGGTTATATAATAAAAATGCATGAATACGTACAACGATACATATCACACTCTATATAAGGTTATACATCTCACTGAACATAACGATAACAGACTTTACTCGATTGCGAGCCCACTGCTGAGCCTCATAATGGGGTGCCCCGAACTGATCATAGGTCATCCTCATTGGAGAGAATGTCCCAGAGTCTACCCCAAGGAAAACTGATGCTACCAAAATTGTGCATATATATGGTCCATAACAAATCCAAAATATCACTGGATATATAAAACCTTGAATGTACTCCCGTTCAGCGTCCCAATGAAATGTCCATGAGATTTGTAACAGATAAGTGATACTGTGTACACATGTCCGTCCCACGGGAAGGGGCTAGAGTGTGGTAGGGAAGGCATACTGATGCGGTACAGCAGTGTCCCCTGTAAGGGAACTATAACCGGCTAATTGAATCACCGCAGCCCTCCGCCACTGCCCTCACATAACCGGTGACCATACGCAGTAATGAATCCCCGGCACAAGGGGTACTCACGATCTTGACGCGCCGGGTCCAAACTCCAAAGTGAAACCAGGCTCAGCTGATCCGGAAGTGCGATGACGCGTGCTCCAGCCAGTAGTAAAGTAAACAGGAATAGAGGTATTCAGGCGGTTCACAGCTGCCGTCGGGTCACGAACACAGGAATCCACATGCAATCAATAAAATGGTTGTTTTAATGAGTGCATATACACCAAAAAGCTATCTGCTACAAAGAAAAACTCTGACACGTTTCGTCCACAGGTAGGGACTTTGTCAAAGAGTATCTGGCTCTGCCCAACTCTCTGGCTCCGTCGGGGCTGTTCTTCGGTCACTCCCTCGGGAGAATGACTGCTATAGTCCTGAGGCTCAGCTTCTTCCCTGGAGGGGATTATAGTCTCTGCATAGTCATTGGAAGGCACAAATCATGGACTCTGTGGGTCCAAAAATGAATCCTCGGGAGCCACCGAATTAGGCGTTTGGTTATCGAGCCCTTACCCATAGCTCCTCTGGGAGATGCTCGTCGAGTTTGAGGGCCCCTTTGAGAGGGTCTCTCCTGGGGATCTTCAGAGGCGGTATTATTGTCAGTCTCTAGGCCAAACTCACACAGGTTCGGTTCCCCGTCCAAGGGAGTAGCTGATATCTCGGGTTCACCCTCTTCCACTTGTGGGATAGGAAACAAATGGTTTCTGTGCTATACCATTCTTTACCCGGCCCTCAGAGTCCTTGATATGATAGACCGGGAGGCCAGGCATCTGAGACTCTACTTCATAGACACATTCTCGCCACCGGTCAGCTAGTTTATGTTTTCCCGGTACTCCCAAGTTGCGGAGAAGTACAGCATCACCAGGCCGAATGTCCCGGTGTTTGACCTTGTGGTCATAACGTTTCTTATTGCCAACATTCAGCTTTTCCGTAGATTTTTCAGCTTGCTGATAGGCCTGTTGCAAATTCTCTTGCAGCCGCTGCACATACTTGAAATGGGTAGCGTTGTGAACTCCGTCTGTGGAGACCCTCAACCGTATATCCACCGGTAGTCGAGCTTCTCTCCCGAACATCAGGAAGTAGGGAGAGAATCCAGTAGATTCGTGTCTGGTGCAATTGTAGGCATGTACTAACGTTTCCACATGTCGGCTCCACTCTGTCTTTTGCACACCAGTTAAGGTCCCCAGCATGTCTAGTAAGTTGCGATTGAACGGTTCGGGCAGGGCATCTCCTTCAGGGTGGTACGGAGTGGTTCGTGATTTGGCGATATTCAAAATCTTTAACAATTCCCGAATTAATTTGCTCTCAAAGTCTATGCCTTGATCTGAATGTAGTCTGTTGGGAAGGCCATAATGTATGAAGTATTTTTCCCAAAGAACCTTGGCTACCGTGATGGCTTTCTGGTCCTTGGTCGGGAAGGCTTGGGCATATCGTGTGTAATGATCTGTGATGACCAGCACATTACATATTCCCAGGCTATCCGGTTCAATGCACAGGAAGTCCATACATACTAAGTCCATGGGACCCGAGCTTTTCAGATGCCCCATTGGGGCTGCTCTGGTGGGAAGTGTCTTGCGTTGAATGCACCTGCTGCACCGTCGACAATGACGCTCCACGGCCTCTCTCATTTTTGGCCACAAGAATCTATCTCTCACGAGTCCAAAGGTTTTGTCGATGCCGAGATGACCATGTTCGTCATGTAATGACCTTAGCTCCAAGTGTTGTAGCATTTTAGGGAGGACAAGCTGTCGCCTACTTGGGTGGTTATGATAATCCACGACTCTATACAATAGATTGTCCCGTGTCTCAAATTTATCGGCTTCTCTCATAAGGATGACCACCACATCACCAGGGGTGTGCTTTAGCAGGTCGGTACGATTCTTCGTAGCGGATAGTGCCAGCTATCGGATCCCGAACCTGGTAGCGCACAATATCTTTCCAGGATATAATTTTGTCAGGAGTGATATGCATTCCACTGGGGTCACAGTACGCAGCCAGATAGCTTTGGATGCACACCCTAGAGAGTCCGCCACTCTTAGTTCAGAGAACGCCACTTGATCATTAACGATGGCTGCGGTGCAGCACATGGCACGCATCCCGGGGCAGGGATCTCTTCCCATTGGTCAACGTTGGGAGTGGCGTCCAGCCCCGGTCTTCTGGATAGGGCATCGGCTCCCACATTCAGGGGACCCGGTTTGTATTTCAGGGTGAAATTGTAGTTGAAGAGCGCTGCCAACCAACGATGGCCATCCGCGTCCAGTTTAGCTGAAGTCATAATGTACGTGAGGGGATTATTGTCCGTCCACACCTCAAATGTAATTCCATAGAGGTAGTCGTGAAGCTTATCCACGATAGCCCATTTTAAAGCGAGAAATTCTAACTTATGCACTGGATAATTTTGTTCACTTGGCGTCAGACTGCGACTGATGTAGGCTACCGGTCGAAGCCCCGCTGGGTGCTTCTGATGCAACACTGCCCCAAGTCCGCTGAGACTAGCGTCCACAGGTAGGATATAGGGTTGCTCGGGGTCAGCATAGGCTAACACTGGGGAACCCGTCAAACTCTGTTTCAGGTCCAGGAATGTGGGGAGAAGCTTGTGGGGAGCGCAGGTTTCACCATATGTAAGGAAAAATATATAATAGTGTGGTATGTCTAAACAAATATAGCAATCTAAACAGGAATCATGATTGGGAACTCACATTCTCCCAGTGGAAATACAGCATTGGATAGCAATAAATGCAATATGTAGACTCAGAGTTATGCAGGGGGGTCTTTCTTGATGTAAACTCCCTGATGTAGTGTAAAATACCTGAGCCCACAGCTGAGAGGGATGGCACAGTAGGCATTCCGAGGTATCAACCGTGCGGATGCCAGTGACTATGAATATGTGAAGGTCAGATTGCTGGCTAGGTATGCGGTTATTGCCGGAGTCCTATCGAGTCCAGTTTAAGGCTCTGGACAAAAGCACAAGGGACACCTACGTGGAATTCGACTCCCGGCTAGCCCATCACAGCCATCAGTGGGTAGCCAGATGCGGAGTCACCACATTCCGGGGCCTGATGGACCTCATCATCCATGAGCAGTTTCAGCTCAAATGTATACCGGAGGTGCGGAAGTGGGTTACAGACCATAAGCCGGGAACGCACGAGAAGGCCACTTCAAATGCCAATGAGTTTGTGACCACGCATCCATATTTCAAGAAGCGGGTCCTAGCCCCCGCTCCAGTGCCGGTGGCCAAAGACCCCAGGTAGCTGACCCTCTCAAGGTCACCAAGCCAGGGTGAAACCAGTCAAGTTACAGAGTTGCTGCAGTCAAGCCCGCAGAGTTTGCCTGCGAGCACCAGTGTTACCAATGAAACCGGCCAGGCCATCTGCGGGTGGACTGCCCCTACTTTCCCTGATACAGTAACCCAAATCCGAGGCAACAATCCCAAGTAGCGAGGCCTATCGCCTGCGTGAGGTTGGTCCCAACAGCGAAGCAGAGGGAAGCCATGCAGCAAGTGCAGCAGCTGACACAGACAGTGGTTCCAGTAGCAGCAGTCGGCAACACAGAAGCGGATCTGGAGGGACATCGCGTAGGGCCGGAGGACGATGATGCCCGCTAGAGATATTTGTACCAGGTGACTACAGGCAATCAGCAGGCCTGATGGACACCGGCACTTCGGTAACCCTTGTGTGACCTGATATGGTCAGCCCAGAGCACTGCTCCCAGGGATGAGGATGCAGGTGAAATGCCGGACGGAGCCCCCAGGTCTTTGCAGGTTGCCCGGTTGTTCCTCGACTGGGGCACTGGTAGAGGAGTCCAGTTTTGGGGTGTTACCAGGCTTGGACACTGACATCCTGCTGGATAACGACTTGGAGCGCTTTATTTGCTCCCACGTGGAGAAAAATGCTCCCGTGGCTGCAGTCACCCAGAGCCAAAGTCTAGGTGGAGGTGCCTTTGCCGCCGCTGCTCACCAGCCTGCTCATCGCTCCACAGATTTTGAAGCCAACGCGTGCGATACCCCGGTGGAGACCAGGCATGTAAGCCAGTATGAGCCAGACCTTTTTCCTGACCCTTGTCCCGACATTTTCCCTGTGATTGAGGGCACTGGACCGGAGCTGAGCCAGGAGTTCAGGGAAGAAGTGCGGTCGGACCCTGATCTGGAGGGCGTGAGACCTCGGGCGGCCGAGTCTGACTCAGAGATCGTGTCCGATCGCTCTCTGGGACACTGTGGGCTCTTATACCGGGAACAAGCCCCGAGTGCTCCGGTTAGACCATGGACAGGCAGGAGACAGTTATTGGTTCCGAGTGGATAGGGAACAGTGGATGCAAGTAGCCAGGCGATCCTGCTGACGGGGAATAAAGGGTCACCCGTACCAGAGCCTGGCTACTGCAGGCTTTCTACTGGCCGGAGGCATCACAGGATGTATTGGCGTTTGACCGCGCCCTGTGATGCAACCAGGGATAGGTGAGCCCTTCTAGCGCATGGCTGTGAGTGGGCCGGCGGCGTTGGCTATTTGTAGCCCGGTGCTAGGAGATCTGGAGACCCAGGCTCTTCCCGATGTCCTGGAAGGAGCCATACAGGGAGGCCCAGTGGAGCAGGTGGGGATCAGTCCCCATCTCACGGCCCCCAAGCAGAGCAGACGCAAGAGATGGTAGGGAGAGACCTGGTTATGGATAAGACGGGCAGGATCCATCTAACTGATCCCTCGGTCAACACCGGGGATCATCAGACCCTCCACAAGACCGCATACAGGGATTCTGCATAGGTGGAGCGGAGTACTGAGGGGGAGGTCGAAGAGGTGGTGACCGGGTGATGGTATTTATCGAGGGGCACGGCCATGGGCGTCCGCAGGGTGGGCAAGGGGGGGCGCTTGCCCCCCCCTGGATCCTGGGCCGCCAACAGCGGGGAACAGAGGGCACTGGCGTGACAGGATTTAGCGCGCTCTTCTGCAAAAAAAAAAAAAACCTCCCTTGTCTCCTGATTGGCTGGCGCGTGTTGGCACGCTGCCAGGATTATTTTTTTTTTGTCCCTCGCAACTCTATCTCAGCGGTGCGCAAAACTGGGGAGCGCCAAATTATTTAGGGGGGGGCGCAGCCTGTGCGGCGAAACCTGGGGGCAGAGCAGAGCAGAGCAGTGGCGGGCAGAAACTCCGTGCTGCTGCTGCTGCTGTTTCCCTGTGCTTGCAGAGGGGGCGAGGCGTCCCTCTGCACACAGACACAAGCCCTCCTCTTCCTACACCTCCAGTGTTCAGCAGCGTGGGGAACCGAGCATGCAGTACAGGTGTGTGTGTGTGTGTGTGTGTGTGTTTGTGTGTGTGTGTGTGTGTGTGTGTGTGTGTGTGTGTGTGTGTGTGTGGTGATGTGTGTGTGTGTGTGTGGTGATGTGTGTGTGTGTGGTGATGTGTGTGTGTGTGTGTGTGGTGATGTGTGTGAATATATATATTATATATTTATAAATAAATATATAGTGATTAATATCAATAATTAAGGTGCTCATAAACAATAAAAATAAGAATGGCGAACGTTCGCTGCTCAACCTTCTTGGGAGAAGATCCAGTTTCTCCTATCTTGGATGGTGGGGAGAAGCTTGTGGGGAGCGCAGGTTTCACCATATGTACCAAAGTCACATTCTCCCAGTGGAAATACAGCATTGGATAGCAATAAATGCAATATGTAGACTCAGAGGGAGCAGTCCAGAGGTGTAGCCCGAATGCCCCAGAGCCCGTGTGGATCCATTCTGCGATCGATCACTAAACCGGAAGTGACGCGACGGGCCAGACCGGAAGTGACGCAACGCGACCTCGGGAGTGGGGTGGATGGTGTACACTGATGCTGCGCATTGATTTTTATGTGTCTATGCACATATTGCTCATGTAAGTGCAATAGTAATTGCTTTTTTGAATATATTGAGAGTGAACATACAATGTTGCACTAAAGGTGTCGTTTTTTTTCACTGAGGGTTTGGTTCTGCTGACATCAGGGAGTTTACAATATATATTTATTTATTTATTACACCTTTATTAGAAGCGCCTCACATTTTTTGTTATACTCAGGTCCAGGAATGCCTGCTCACACTCAGGAGTCCACTTATCCCCGAAGGATTGCCGTGCTGAGGTCGCCTTCCATCCAGTGTCCTCCGGATATATTTTAAGGAGACTGTTGAGTGGTTTGGCACGACGGGAATACCCCTCCATGAATCTACGATAGTACCCGCAGAACCCCAAGAAAGAGCGCAGTTCTACCACATTATCAGGTTACGGCCAGTTTGCTACGGCTTCTATTTTGGCGGGGTCAGTGGCAATTCCCTCGGTGGACATGATATGGCCCACATAGGTCACTGAAGTCCTACAGAAACGGCATTTGTCTAAGGACAACTTAAGTCCTTCTTGGGCGAGGCGGTCGAGTACCTTCAGGAGTCTGGTCTCATGTTCCTTCAACGTTTTTCCAAAGACGATGATGTCGTCCAGATACACCAAACATTCTCGGGGATTCAGATCTCCCAATGTCTTCTCCATTAGTCTTTGGAAGGTGGCAGGTGCCCCAAAAATGCCCTGTGTTGCATGCGGGTGAATTGATAGAACCCCAACGGAAAGATGAAGGCAGTCTTCTCTTGATCTTCGGAGCTCATGGGCACCTGATAATATCCGGATCTTAAATCCAACACACTGAACCATTGGCTCCCATTGAGAGCATTCAGGATCTCTTCTATGCGGGGAAGGTTATACTGATCAGGGATGGTGCGATTATTCAAGGTCCTATAATCCACACACAGCCTCACCGTCCCATTCTTCTTTCTCACCACCACAATGGGGGATGCGTAGGGGCTCCTTGACTCCATGACAATCCCGGCCTGCTCCATCTCATGAATCACAGCCTGCACATCATCGACGTCCCTAGGGGTGATGAGTCGGGAGTGCTCACGAAAGGGGGTTGTGTCATTCAAGCGAATAGTATGCTGGGCACTGCGACTGCACCCCACATCCATCTCGTCAATAGAGAACACCTCCCGTCGGTCCACCAATTTGCCCCTCAGCCTCTCTCTCCACTCATCAGGCAGTCCGGACGACCCGAAGTCGAAATCTAGCCCTTCGTTGGAGCCTCTAGCTCGAGCAGCGTTGACGTGGAAAGGCTCTTCGACTAAGCTAACCGGGTAGATTCGACCCAACTTTTGTCCCGCATCTATAGCCATGATGAAGGGGGACAGGTTCTGTACCGACACATAAGTTTGACAAGGGATGGCGGCGGCCCAATCCCGAAACTCAGGTATTATTCGGTATCCTCTTCCGGCGTCTTCTTCAGGGGTGCTATTTAAAGAGAAGAGATGCTCGCCGTCTTCACGATCGGTATACGAACACCAGACTGGCACCCTTTTCACCCCTCCGGGCGGAATTTCCATTAGGCCGGCTCGAGCGCAGAATAACAGTCCATAATTCTCATGGGCAGGGGGTCATTGCCCACCTGAATAAGTTGTAGTTGAAGACTGGACATGAGCAATTCATTGGTCTCTTGCAGATAGGCTCGGATGACGGCCTGCACAATGTCGGCATTGGTCCCTAGGATAATGTGATATTTGGGTAGGTCCTTGGGTTCCGGACACACTAAGGCGTCCACTTTCATGGGATGGGATTTCCCAGTGTTCAGCTGTTGAATCTCCAAAGACACTGATCATAGAAACCTCGATATATGATGGTCACTTGCGATCCCGTGTCCAGCAAGCACCAGGAATAGATACCATCCACTAACACGCGTATGAGGGCTACTGGTCCCACTTGATTGTTCCAGTTGAGGGGAGAGTCATCATCACCGGTAGTGGTTGGGGCTATGTCATTGGTGGCTTGGAGCTCTAGTGGTGCCGGGGCCTCCAAGGCCTCCCCGCCGGCGGTGTATACTCCACAGACCATAGCACTAGGTGGGAACTTCTTGGGGGAGGGGCTCCGGTCACGGTATTCTCCCATTTGGCAGTCATAAGATAGGTGTCCTTTTTTTCCACACTTATAGCACGCCAGGTCACGAGACGGCGTGCGACGGTTGTAGGGGGTAGAGGTCCTTCCGGAGAACTTCGACCGCTCCAAAACTGTTTTGTCTGGGGGGATCCTCTTTCTTCTCACCAGTTCCCTTATTCTTGGGGGTGGAGGCCCCTTTTGATTTCTGAGGGGAGTGAAGCAATAATAATAATAATAATAACTTGCTGCAATAATCCCGTGAATGTAGGGGGGCTTCCTCGGGTGAGGTTATCACGAATCATGTTGGCAATGGGGTGAGTGGGGCTGTACCCCCACAGGAATTGTTTATGGAGATACTCATCCATCTGAGAGGCCATAACGAATTTGTGGTGAAGCAGAGGTCCCAACGCTATCTGCACACGATGGATGAAGGCCGACAAGTCCTCCCCTTCCTTTTGGTTGATGGCATAGTACTTGGCCCACAGGGCCCCATCGTCTTATGCCATGCCATAGGCCTCTGTCAAAAATTCGACTATCATCCGGGAGGTTAAGGCAGGATGTTGCTCCCGGTGGATGCTGACCGGAGTGGAAGCTGGGGGTCTCAAACATTCCATGATGCGTTGGCGTTTGACAGCGTCGGTACAGGACCATTCCTCCATTACACCTCGGGTGTGTTCCTTCCATGGTTCTATCCCATCCTCTCCCGTCGGAACGGGCAGGGTTCCAGAGAAGGCCTTCAGTTTCCTGTAATTCTGAGAGTGCGTGGCCAGGGTTAGTGCTTCAACTAAGGGTGGCAAGCTTGGTGGATGGGTCAGCTGGCCGATCTTTTCGTTAAGTTTTTGCAACATATCCCTACACAGTCCCACTTCTTCGGATGCACTGGAACCAGGACAATTGAATTCCGACCGGTAACTACCCGCATCACTTTCAGGGTAGTTGGCAGATACGGGGGTATGACAAGCTCCTCCCAGCACATCGGTAGGTATGTCCCTTAACGGGTAGATGAAGGGACTTCCGCCTGGTGGGGAATTGGGGAGCTGTAGATACTGGGGAACGGATGGCTACAGGACAACTAAGTCTCTGCGACAGTCAACAAGTAGGGTATTCCACTTGGCGTCTTTGTCTATTAGGACATCCACCAGGTGGGCTTTGGAGAATCCTGGTAGCTGCCTTAGGGCCGTTTGTAATGTCTCTAAAGGTAAGGCCATAGGGACTTGACTCACGGCCACCACGCGGCAGGCGGGTGTCTGCATCTGCCGCGCCAATTCGCTCACGCTCTGACGCGAGGGGAGCGTCATTCTGGACAGCGGGCTGTGTGAATTTGAAATCGGGGCACCCCAGGTCTGAATCTCAGCAGCGCCTCCAAATGTAGCCCTGTTTCCCTCTGCATACAGTAAGCTATGCTGTCTAACCTGTTGGCTCGCAGGGCCTAAGCCTCCGCCACAGAGAGCCTGGGGTAACACATATGTATATCGATAACCTCTTACCAAGTGCAGCGCTTCCACCTGTGACGGCTCCCAGCAGAGCGGGAGGGGTTCCTCACAGGACAATAATGCAATACCATGCACACAGCATATAAATGAAACAGTAGCTTTACTAACGGTAACCATATCCTTGCATGTCATACAGTAAGTGTCCCTCTGTATAGGAGACACAATAACCACTGCGTCTCGCAGGACGCGACCCCTCACCGTGTACCCACACCGTGTCCACTTCCCCAAAGTAATGTATGTGTATGTGTGACTGCGCAGCCACTATGTACTGATTTATAGTTGTTGCACTTATGGATGTTACCTGCTGAGCACTCCGGCGCTCGGACCTGCAATCAGACTTCACAAAGGATCCGACGTTGGAGAGTCGTCGAGGATACCTTCCAACCCGCTTGGCTGCTGCTTTGCTGTAAGAGGTCTGATCCCAAACCTCTGTAATGGTGCTGCGACAGTCACTGGCTCTTAACACTTCTCTCTCTCTAAAGTGACCGGTTCCTACACTAGGGCCTGTCCCTACATACTCCACTGACTGTGACTCAGGGTATAACTGGGCCTGGGGTATGGGGCCTAGTGTAGAGACTACTTGCCTCTCTACATGCAGAGCTCCTTCCCCTTCCCGGTCTTCTCTGCCAAACATGCTCCTCCGCGCAACCTCCTAACTCTCCTCCCGCGAATCCTGCCGCCCTATAGGCTCCTTGGCGTCACCTGGTATCGCTGAGGCTCCTGGGACTCGTAGTCCCTTGTGCTACGCCCTCTGGGATTGGCCCACGCTTCACGGGCTAACACAACCCCTACCGCACCTGCGCGACTTCTCTGTCACCATCTCCACGGGGCTCACTGCGCATGCGTGAATACCCAACATGGCGGCGCCCTGGACGCTCTGGTCCCCGCGGAGCCTCCGGTGCACCGGAGCGCTCCCTGCACGCACTGCAACCTTCCCTTATTCTCCCAGAAACGCGGAGATAAGGGTGAAACTGGGGGACCAGGCTACATAATAATAGCATGTTCTTGTATAGCGCTGCTAGTTTTAGACATTTTGCAGGCACAGGTCCCTGCCCCGTGGAGCTTACAATCTATGTTTTTAGTGCCTGAGGCACAGGGAGATAAAGTGACTTGCCCAAGGTCACAAGAAGCTGACACTGGGAATTGAACCAGGTTCCCCACTCCTTCTCCCGGCTCATTACAACAAATGCTTGACCATCACTTCCCTGGAGAACAAGACCGCCGTGTACCTGCTGCTGGGAGAACTGGCCAAACATGCAGTGTCCGAGGGCACCAAGGCTGTAACCAAGTACACTAGCGCCAAGTAACCCTGATCTGATCACTGACCGACAAACACATAAAAGCTCTTTTAAGAGCCACCCATCTTATAAATATAATAGCTATAATGCTCATTGTCACTTTCAAATCAGCCACTTCTCCAGCAAGACTCAGGGGCCTATTCAGGTAGTTTTGACTTATCAACAGTTTTGACCAAGTTTGCATGCGTAGCTATCAGAAATCTCTGATAACTTGCCAAAGACGCTCGAAAACGACTTCTTCCCAATCGGTAGCACTCTCGCAATGTGAAATAAAGCAGTAGCTCAAAAAATGCTCAAACTCGCATTTAAAAAAAAAAATTGAGCTATTCAGGTAGCTCTGAGATTCACATTGCGACAGCAACTCGCACATTCTGATCTCAACACCCATCGAGATGGCATTTGTGATGTGCATATAAAGGAGAACATTTTTATTTTAACTACATTGGATTGAAGTCGTGGGTCTGCGGAGCTAAGCCACCTTATTTTCTACTTCTGAATTTCTTGGCTTCCAACCTATGTGATAAAATTAATATTACAGGCCAGCTTCATTATCTTAGTGGGTCACGGCTTAGGTAATGAAGGGGTTAAATAGCAGTGCACGCTTTGTGGGTTATATAGGGAGTGGATGAAGTGTGTAGTTCCCCAGGGTGGGTGGATAGTCCACCCGGGATGTATTAACCCCTCTCTTACCTTAGCGGTTACAACTTGAAAGGTAATGAAGGGGTTAAACCCTCTCTCGTGTGACATATACATCCACCCTGGGGAAACAACAACCTTTAGCCACCCACTTACCACCAACAAAGGAATGGTCAAAAGCTCTATTCTCAAGATCTGCATAATAGTGCATTAGCACATAATAAATAAAACATTAGCCAGCAACTGCTTACTAATTAAAAATTGTAGTTATCCCTGCCAGGATTAAAGGCATCGTCCTCCTCCCTCTCTTCAGTGAGACCAAATTTTTATTACATGACTACCTTGTCGTCACTAATCTCTTAATTACATTTGCGGTTATTAAGCACTATGGTAATTAAGGGGTTGACCACCACCGGTAAACAGCTGGGAGGCCTATACAACCTACCCAGGGCAAGTACCACAATTATCCACCCATTTTACCACCCAACACCAAACACACAAATGGAAAAGCACTGGTTTCCAAATATGCACAGTTGCATTTGATATAATGTTGTGTTTTTTTTATAAACATTAACATACAATAAATTGTACATTACATTACTAATCTACACTATCCTATAAAGCCCATGATTGTCACTGTGGTTACATATGCCCTCAATGGTGGCACAGATTATGACTGTCACTGGAGACCAGAACTTTTAACACCTAAACCACCGGGATCACTATCACCAGATAGGACACAATAATTGAATAAACTAAAGTTTATTTTGGCAAGCCAGCAAACACACAAAATACAAGATCACAGTGAAACACTCACCAACTGGGGGTCTGACAGGCAAGAATCTAGCCTCAACTAGGTGGAGGAGCATGCTTCGGAAGGCTTGTGCTAAACAGCTTCTTCCCCTGCTTCTCCGGCGCTTCTCAGTCAAGCACAGTGCTATTTCACACAAAGCACTTTTGAATCTCCCGCCAGTGGTGTCTCCGATCAGCTCCAAAGATGTTCTGGTTCTCTGATCGGCTGCGCTCCTTACATAGCCCTCGGTTGCTATACTCAGGGCCGCCAACAGCGGGGGACAGAGGGCACTGGCATCCCGGGCCCTGTGAGTAAGGGGGCCCGGCCGCCTGTGCAGCCGTGCCCCTCGATAAATACCATCACCCGGTCACCACCTCTTCGACCTCCCCCTCAGTACTCCGCTCCACATATGCAGAATCCCTGTATGCGGTCTTGTGGAGGGTCTGATGATCCCCGGTGTTGACCGAGGGATCAGTTAGATGGATCCTGCCCATCTTATCCATAACCAGGTCTCTCCCTACCATCTCTTGCGTCTGCTCTGCTTGGGGGCCGTGAGCTGGGGACTGATCCCCACCTGCTCCACTGGGCCTCCCTGTATGGCTCCTTCCAGGACATCGGGAAGAGCTTGAGTCTCCAGATCTCCTAGCACCGGGCTACAAATAGCCAACGCCGCCGGCCCACTCACAGCCATGCGCTAGAAGGGCTCACCTATCCCTGGTTGCATCACAGGGCGCGGTCAAACGCCAATACATCCTGTGATGCCTCCGGCCAGTAGAAAGCCTGCAGTAGCCAGGCTCTGGTACGGGTAACCCCTTATTCCCCGTCAGCAGGATCGCCTGGCTACTTGCATCCACTGTTCCCTATCCACTCAGGGAACCAATAACTGTCTCCTGCCTGTCCATGGTCAAATCGGAGCACTCGGGGCTTGTTCCCGGTATAAGAGCCCACAGTGTCCCAGAGATCGATCGGACACGATGTCTGAGTCAGACTCGGCCGCCCGAGGTCTCACGCCCTCCAGATCAGGGTCCGACCGCACTTCTTCCCTGAACTACTGGCTCAGCTCCGGTCCAGTGCCCTCAATCACAGGGAAAATGTCGGGACAAGGGTCAGGAAAAAGGTCTGGCTCATACTGGCTTACCTGCCTGGTCTCCACCAGGGTATCGCACGCGTTGGCTTCAAAATCTGTGGAGCGATGAGCAGGCTGGTGAGCAGCGGCGGCAAAGGCACCTCCACCTAGACTTTGGCTCTGGGTGACTGCAGCCACGGGAGCATTTTTCTCCACGTGGGAGCAAATAAAGCGCTCCAAGTCGTTACCCAGCAGGATGTCAGTGTCCAAGCCTGGTAACACCCCAAAACTGGACTCCTCTACCAGTGCCCCAGTCGAGGAACAACCGGGCAACTTGCAAAGACCTGGAGGCTCCGTCCGGCATTTCACCTGCATCCTCATCCCTGGGAGCAGTGCTCTGGGCTGACCATATCAGGTCACACCAGGGTTACCAAAGTGCCGGTGTCCATCAGGCCTGCTGATTGCCTGTAGTCACCTGGCACAAATATCTCTAGCGGGCATCATCGTCCTCCGGCCCTACGCGATGTCCCTCCAGATCCGCTTCTGTGTTGCCGACTGCTGCTACTGGAACCACTGTCTGTGTCAGCTGCTGCACTTGCTGCATGGCTTCCCTCTGCTTCGCTGTTGGGACCCACCTCACGCAGGCGATAGGCCTCGCTACTTGGGATTGTTGCCCTGGATTTGGGTTACTGCATCAGGGAAAGTAGGGGCAGTCCACCCGCAGATGGCCTGGCCGGTTTCATTGGTAACACTGGTGCTCGCAGGCAAACTCTGCGGGCTTGACTGCAGCAACTCTGTAACTTGACTGGTTTCACCCTGGCTTGGTGACCTTGAGAGGGTCAGCTACCTGGGGTCTTTGGCCACCGGCACTGGAGCGTGGGCTAGGACCCGCTTCTTGAAATGTGGATGCGTGGTCACAAACTCATTGGCATTCAAAGTGGGCTTCTCATGCGTTCCCGGCTTATGGTCTGTAACCCACTTCCGCACCTCCGGTATACATTTGAGCTGAAACTGCTCATGGATGATGAGGTCCATCAGGCCCCGGAATGTGGTGACTCCGCATCCGGCTACCCACTGATGGCTGTGATGGGCTAGCCGGGAGTCGAATTCCACGTAGGTGTCCCTTGTGCTTTTGTCCAGAGCCTTAAACTGGACTCGATAGGACTCCGGCAATAACCGCATACCTAGCCAGCAATCTGACCTTCACATATTCATAGTCACTGGCGTCCGCACGGTTGATACCTCGGAATGCCTACTGTGCCATCCCTCTCAGCTGTGGGCTCAGGTATTTTACACACTCGGACTCCGGCAGCTGGTGCAATGAGCATTGGTTCTCAAATGCAAACAGGAACCCATCAATGTCATCGGTGCCGTCCACGAACTTTGTAAAGCTCTGGTACGACACCCGGGTATGGGGGGCACGGGAACAGTCACTACTGGTCGGGGAGGGGGCCGGAGCAGGAATCACAGGACAGGCAGCCAACAGCAGGCATTGTTCCACGAACGGCCCAGGTCCCAGAGAGGTCACTAGATGGGCCCACGCAGCCACCTCTACATCAGCCGCCACAGTAGGGAAGGCTACTTAGGCAACTACTGGGGTGTCCGCCTCTCCCTCCGACTCGCTCAAGGAGGATTCTTCCTCCAACTCCTGGTCAATGGTGTTAGTGGCCGCAACCATTACCGCATAAAGCGACTTCGGACAAGCCGGCCTCGTACCGCTCAATGTCCTCGCGAGGTCCACTTTTTCTCTGCCCTCACAACGAGCTTTTTCTCTGCCCTCGCAACCATAGCCCTCACAACGAGCTGCAATACCAGCCATGGTAACAACCAGCTCTTCCAGCCATCCTGCATCGGTTCGACTAAGCAAAAATTGGAACATGAACGGAGTGGTACACTGGACTGTGCACTGTATGTCTGGATCTACTGGTCCTGCAGTATTGAAATCAAGGATTGAAAGTTCAATGGATTTTGGGGCTCCAAAATATTCCTAGCAACAAGAGACTGTTGAAGTCTCATTAAAATTGAACAACTTCTTATAAAAAATACGGATATGATCAGGCCCATACATATGCATACATTCGGGGGTATCCAAAAATTGGGAATAAGATAACGCCTACCTGGCCCCACTGATATCAGAGCATGCAGCATCAAGGGAGATAAATGGCATAGAATATTCTTATATGTCCTTGTGATACTTAGTAAGTACTGCCCTAGACATGCATATGTCTTCTCCAGTAAGGTAAATGACATTATCACTGCACAAAGTCAGATGTGAAATGTGTAACAAGAACTTAAATCCCTGAAGAAGTATCTGATGATACGAAACGCGTAGGAATTGATAGTGTGTTTTATATATATATTTTATATTTCTCAAGTCTATATCTAGCGATTCAATGATTTAAGAGCCTTCTATACAGGCTACCTGTTACAATTCCACTCTGGAAACGAGGCTAAGCAGTATACACTCATTTGTGAGCAGCACAAGCAAGGTGTAATGACTTCTGGAGATCCGCCCTGTATGACGTCTTGTGACCACTGAAAGCTGCTGTAACGGATCGGGGACTCGCAGTTCCCAGCGTGTCCCCATCACCCCTGCTTCCACAGTGCCTACTTCCTCCATTCCCTTACATCCCCAAACTCTACCTTCCTCCCTCAGCCTTTCCTCCATGGCTCGATCCTCACGCCCAGGTTCACACTCTGCACACGCGCGGTTCCCTTACCAAGCACGCGTTCACGATCGCGGGTACCCCATCGTGGCTCACGCGCTCCTCGGCGTGCCTCTGTCACCCCTGTCCGTTCCCTACCTGGTTCCTCCATTCCTCCTTCCCCTCTGTCTTCTCTCTCGTGCACCTCCTCTGCGCGCGCATAGCAGGGCTACAGAGGGCGCGCGCACCCGCTCTAGTTACTTACCGCCCCCATGCTCTAGCTCCGCCCCCCGTCGGTTGCAGGCTATAACCCTTGATTACCTCCCTGTTTCCTCCCCTGCTCTCAGTGACCTATCCCTGCAAGTACCCACTCAAACCTATGCCCCTCCCTGCATCCCTATTGGCCCTCCTTCCCATATAACCCCACTCTGTCCTCTCATTCCTTGCTCTGCATAGCTTTCCTGTAGCTCCTGTATGTGCAGTGTCTATGCTTGGCTGTTTCAGCCCTGGTTCCTGTCCTTGCCCCTGTTTGGATTCCTTTGGCTTGAACTTGAACTCTGCTTTGGACTTGACTACACTGCTCTCTCCTGCCCTTGAACCCTGGCTTTCGGACATCACTGCGCTGCTCTCTCCAATCCCTGAACTCTGGCACTTGGACATTACCCTCCGACCTCTGGCCCCCCGGACTTAGCAAGTATTACATAAACCCTTAATCACCAGGCCCGGCAATGCTACCACCACACTCCTGGCACGCCTCACTGCTGTGGGTGCGTGTTATACCCTTACCCACCTCAGTACTGGGGACTGGCCAGGTCTGCGGGCATACAGGCGTTACATTATGCAGAGCCCAACAAATGCAGACCCCCTGAGGTGGGCCAAGGTGTCTCTATGGAACATTGGCAATTCCTAAGTGACCAACTATCTAATGTCACACAGAAACTTTCTAATTTGTCCCTCCGGGAATCTCCTGTGGCACCATCTACCCCAGTCCCAGTGCCTATAAGTAATCCGGGGCCACATATTCCACCCCCCAACCGGTATGACGGGGATCCCCTCGCCTGCCGAGGGTTCCTGAATCAGTGTGATGTTCAATTCGAGATGTCTCCGTCCCACTTCCCTACTAGTCGTACTAATGTGGCCTACGTTTATGCCCTACTCACTGGCGACGCTCTCGCTTGGGCTTCTCCCCTTTGGGAACACAGACCAGATATAACCCAAGATTACTCCAAATTCCGGCATGAGTTCCAACAGGTTTTTGACACACCAGCGCGTAGGGAGACTGCCACTTTTTCCTTGTTTCATCTCTCTCAGGCTCGTAGGTCAGCTGCAAGATACGCGGTGGAGTTCCGCACCATCACTGCAGAAACACAGTGGAACGATGAAGCTCTCGCTGCGGCATACTGGCACGGTTTGTCCAAATCTCTCAAAGATGACCTTGCAGCTCTTGCCCGGCCTTCATCCCTCGAGGAACTCATTGCCCTCAGTATCCGGATGGATCAGCGTACTCAGGAATGACGCCACGAGCGTCACCGTTCTCGTTCTCTCTCGTACTTGCCTGTTTCTCCTAGGTCTCCTCCATTGGCCCTCCCTGCGATGGACGCCAAGGAACTGATGCAAATCGGTAGTCAACAGCTTCGGGCCGCTGAGAAAGCGCAACGCCGTGAGGAGGGTCTCTGCTTCTACTGCGGTTCCCCAGAACACCAACTTCGTCACTGCCGCTTGAAACCGGGAAAAGGGAACGCCCAGTAAATGTAGAGGGGCTTCTACTGGGTACTATTTCTCCTTGCCCCTCTCTCCCTAAGGAACTACCGAAGAAAATAGTCCTCCCATAACTCTCCTGGGTCCGGATCGAAGCCTTCATCAATTCCGGGTCTGGTGGCAACTTTCTTGATCACACCTTCGCTTGCAGCAAACAAGCTGGAGGCTATTGACGGTCAACCGCTTCAACCAGCCTTCATCATTTGGGAAAATTCAATGCAGTGTGTGTGTGTGCAGCACACAGCCAAAAAAGGGTAAGAGCAGGTCTGGCAAAAAAATCTTTTATTACGAGGCCATAAAAAAGAGGGTGCAAGCCTTCTACGCGTTTCGTGCGATACGGGCACTTTATCAAGAAGTGTCTTAACACAGTACACAGAACATTTAAATAGGCACTGTCCGCCAATTTGGCGCCAAAAAAAATCAATCAATGACGTCATAAATCGTGCTTACCAATCAGTTGTAGCCACGTTGCGCAAGCGTCATGCGGGTAAGTTCCCTACTGACTCTCACTGAGAGATGTAGGCCTAACTATGCCCTAGTAGGTGACACGCACCCCATGGGTAATGAAGGGCCAACTCTCACGAGATGCGGCTCAAGCAAGTCACGTCAACTCGCGCATGCGCAAACGTTCCGCTCCTAATTTCACTGATTCCCTCTATGGGCCAACTCTCACGAGATGCGGCTCAAGCAAGTCACGTCCGCTCGCGCATGCGCAAACATTACGATCCTAATCTTCACTGATTCTCTCTATGGACTAATATATCAATGTATAACAAAATAAAAATGCAGAGGATATTACCATAATTGACATAATATGTTGAGAAGAAATCATCTAGTCTAACTCAGGAATTATCACAGTGTCTAGTTGTAATTCGGGCATTTTATCCAAAGATACAGGGTCACCAACATTCATGATTAACATAAACAGATTTATTTCTAAGATATCTAATGGTGTTGTTCCTCTCTTTGATCATTAAAGAACAGTATGTCCTAAAATAATCTCAGACTTTAAATTATGGCCAGAAAAATGTTGTGATAAAATTTTGAAATAAATAATTAAAATAAGATATATCATTATACATTTGAGAATTATGCCTAAATGAATAATGTATTTTAGGAGTAAAATCTCCCTGAGTTAGACTAGATGATTTCTTCTCAACATATTATGTCAATTATGGTAATATCCTCTGCATCATTAGAGGGGTTGTATATATGTGTGTTTTTAATATAGGTATAGAGACATATGGTTTCTTTTTTTTATAATGAATTGATTTGTATACTTATTTTGTCTGTTTGTTATATTATATTCTCTATGTGTAACTGTTAGTATATGGCACTGTCTGTCTGATTGGGAATACTAAAGGTCAATTGTCCATGCTCTTATGTACATACATCTACATATACTTAGTACTTGACATTATCATTATGTCCTCCTCTCCTCTTGACATTGATATATGTAGGGGTGTTCTTGTCTGTGTCCTTCACATGAGAAGAACCCGTATATGTCCGATTTGAAGTATTTGGAGGCATTTTTATTTTTATTTTGTTATACATTGATATATTAGTCCATAGAGAGAATCAGTGAAGATTAGGATCGTAATGTTTGCGCATGCGCGAGCGGACGTGACTTGCTTGAGCCGCATCTCGTGAGAGTTGGCCCATAGAGGGAATCAGTGAAATTAGGAGCGGAACGTTTGCGCATGCGCGAGTGGACGTGACTTGCTTGAGCCGCATCTCGTGAGAGTTGGCCCTTCATTACCCATGGGGTGCATGTCACCTACTAGGGCGTAGTTAGGCCTACATCTCTCAGTGAGACTCAGTAGGGAACTTACCCGCATGATGCTTGCGCAACGTGGCTACAACTGATTGGTAAGCACGATTTATGACGTCATTGATTGATTTTTTGGCGCCAAATCGGCGGACAGTGCCTATTTAAATGTTCTGTGTACTGTGTTAAGACACTTCTTGATAAAGTGCCCGTATTGCACGAAACACGTAGAAGGCTTGCAACCCTCTTTTTTATGGCCTCGTAATAAAAGATTTTTTTGCCAGACCTGCTCTTACCCTTTTTTGGCTGTGCGCTGCACACACACACTGCATTGGACTTTCCCTGACCGGATACAGCAGCACGCTGATGGAGAGAGTCACTGGAGACACTGAGTTGTGAGTACGTTCACCTCGGGCTAGCCCAATGAGGTTAGGGGGGGTGTCTCCGTGCACCTACCCCCACCTTAGGGTAACTGGAGCCCCATTATAGGTTTAGTACCTCTATTTTGATATTTCCCAGTGTTGCCTCTCTCCCCTTATTGCTAAGACTATAGGTCCCTGTACTTGAGCACCATATATTCACCACTGTTCATCATTTGGGAGTCTATTCCACTTACCCTGACCACTGCGGATGGTCATACCGAGGTAATGGTCTTCGATGTTTTCCACTCCCCTACTGTCCAGGTTATTCTAGGATTGCCGAGGCTTCAGCTGCATAACCTGCGTATAGATTGGACCAATGTTATGCCGATCCAATGGGCTGATACCACAGAGAAGACGGCTTCTACTTCTGTTGCCATGCTCGCTGGCCTAGACACCACCTCATCTTCCTACTCTGCTTTACCGAAGGTATACCATGAATACTTAGATGTCTTCAATAGAATCCAGGCTGAAGTGTTACCCCCTCATCGCCCTTATGGCTGTCCCATTGATTTGATTCCTGGAACCATACTCCCTAAGTCCAAGTCTTACCCCCCTATCTGTGCCCGAGACGGAAGCGATGACGTCATACATCCAGGAGAATCTTAAGAAGGGGCTCATCCGAAATTCTACCTCCCCCGCCGGGGCAGGCTTCTTCGTGAAAAAGAAGGATTGCTCCTTAAGACCCTGTATTGTCTTTCGTGGGCTTAACAAGATTACGGTAAAAAAACGTTACCCCCATCCTTTGATTTCAGAACTCTTCGACCGTCTACAAGGTGCCTCTATATTCTCCAAACTCGATTTAAGAGGAGCTTACAACCTTATTCGTATAAGGGATGGGGACGAATGGAAAACCGAGTTTAACACGCGTTCGGGACATTATGAGTATTTAGTGATGCCGTTCGGCCTATGCAATGCCCCTGCTGTTTTCCAAGAGTTCATGAACGATATCTTCCGGGACATTTTGGGAACATTCGTCATTGTATATTTGCACGACATCCTCATTTTCTCCAAAAGCTTGGAAGAGCACATTCGCCATACCAAACTGGTACTCTCTCGGCTTCGTGCTAATCGCCTCTACGCGAAAATGGAGAAATGTCTTTTCCACCAATCTTCCACAGCCTTCCTAGGCTATATAATCTCTGATAAAGGCATCACCATGGACCCTGAGAAATTGAAGTCTGTTCTCGACTGGCCGTTGCCGAATTCCCTCAAGGCCGTGCAACACTTCCTTGGCTTTGCTAATTACTATCGGAAATTCATCCGTAACTTCTCCACTATTGCTCTACCTATCACTGCCCTGACCAAGAAAGGTGCTGATCCGACTGTCTGGTCCCCTGAAGCCATCGAAGCCTTCGAGTTCCTCAAGAGAGCCTTCGTCTCTGCCCCCATCCTTCGGCATCCGGATACTTCCCTTCCTTTTACTGTAGAAGTAGACGCCTCTGATGTGGGAGCCGAAGCAGTGCTTTCTCAGAGATCTTCCCCACAAGAAAAACTCTATCCTTGTGGATTCTTTTCCAGGAAGTTCTCTTCGGCCGAGAGAAATTATGATGTCGGGAACCGTGAGCTTCTGGCCATCAAATTGGCCCTCCAAGAATGGAGACATCTCCTCAAGGGTACCAAGGAGCCAGTAGCCATCCTCACCGATCACAAAAACTTATTGTACATTGAGGGGGCTCGTCGTTTGGGATCCCGTCAAGCACGGTGGGCTTTGTTTTTCTCTCGGTTCAATTACACGATTTCTTATATTCCAGGCACCAAGAATATCAAGGCCGACGCTCTGTCTCGCCAGTTCTCTATGGAGAACGAATCTAACGAATCCTCGGAGACGATTCTTCCCGCTAAGTGTATTATTTTTGCCAATTACTTTGATATCTTGGATGAAATCAATAAAGCCCAGGCTCATATTCCTAGGAGATTTAAGGTGCCAGAAGGACGGTTGTACGCTGCTCCGCGTTCTCGCCACAAGATACTTCTGTGGGGACATTCTTCTAGATCTGCTGGTCATCCAGGCTTCAAGAGAACAGTAGATCTTATCAAACAGACCTTTTGGTGGCCTAAAATGAACAAAGACATTTTCGATTTCACCAGAGCTTGTCCGGTCTGTGCCCAGAGCAAATCCGCCCGACACAAACCTTCTGGTCTCCTCATGCCTCTTCCCATTCCGGAACAGCCTTGGAAACATATCTCCATGGACTTTATTGTGGAACTTCCCAATTCTAAAGGGATGAATACTATCCTTGTGGTAGTGGACAGGTTTTCCAAGCAGTCACACTTTATACCCCTCAAGGGTCTCCCCAATTCAGCTACCTTGGCCAACATTTTTTCTAAGGAAATTTTCAGATTAAACGGTGTACCAATTCTATTGTTTCAGACAGAGGTACTCAATTCATTCTATGTTTTGGCGAGCATTTTCTCAGAGACTTGGCATTTCCCTCCTCTTTTCCTCGGGTTATCACCCACAGACCAACGGTCAGACGGAGAGACTGAATCAGACCCTGGAACAGTACCTCAGATGCTTCGTGTCTGAATATCAAGACAATTGGGTGGACCTATTACCCTGGGCTGAGTTTGCTATTAACTCATTAAAAAACGAGTCCACGCAGGAGTCGCCTTTTTTCATTAACTATGGATTCCATCCCAGCAGTCTTCCCCTCTCCTCCCTCCCCTCTGGTGTTCCCGCAGCAGATTATCACGTTGCCAATTTACAAGATTCTTGGAAAAAGATTCTAAAAGCTTTGCAAGGGTCCATTCAAAGACAAAATACGCAAACAGGGCCCAGAATACAAACCTGGAGACAGAGTTTGGCTATCTTCAAAGAATATCAAGCTCAAGACTCCTTCCCAGAAATTGGCTCCGAGATTCCTGGGTCCCTTCAAGGTCCTCGAACGGATCAACTCGGTCGCGTACCGACTTGCACTTCCTCCTACCATGAAGATACCCTCTGTATTCCACGTGTCTCTGCTTAAACTCCTTATCCAAAATGCCCATTTTCCGGACCGCCCTCAGAGACCCAATCCTATCATAATACAAGAACAAGAATTCGAAGTCCAGTCCATACTCGATTCACGTTGGTCCAGGGGCAGACTTCAGTTCCTCGTTCACTGGAAAGGATATGGCCCGGAGGAACGCTCCTGGATACCATCTCATCACATTCATGCCCCAGCTCTCCTCAGACAGTTCCGTCGGAAATTTCCTCATAGACCTTGGGAGGATCGTCCGGAGTCCGATCCTCAAGGGGGGGATACTGTAACGGAGCGGGGGACTCTTGCCTCTCAGCGTGTCCCCGTCACCTCAGGTCCCACTGCGGCTAGCTGCCCCGGTTCCCCACTTCCCCACTCTCTCTCCTCTCCCAGCCATTCCTCCACGGCATGGTCCGCACGCCCAGGCACACGATTGGGGCACGTGTGCGGCTGCCTTACTGGACGTGCACGCTCCCGATTGCTTGTGTCGTATCGAGGGACATGCGCCCCTCGGCGTGCCTCCGTCACCCCAGCCCTTACTATACCTGGCTCCTCCTTCCCTTCTGCCTCTCATGCCGAGCCCTTCCTCCGTGATCCACCCCACACGCCCAGGCACACGCTCGGTGCGCGCGCATATAAACCTTACAGAAGGCGTGCGCACCCGATCTAGTTATCAGCCTTCCCCGTGCACTGACTCCGCCCCCCGTCGGTTGCAGGCAATTGCCCTGGATTACCTCCCTGTCTCCTCCCCTGCTCACACGGACCTATCCCTTCAAATACCCAGACAAACCTCTGCTCCACCCCTCACTCCTATTGGCCCTCCTTCCTTTATTTCCCCACTCTGTCCTCTCAGTCCTTGCTCTGCATAGCTTTCCTGTAGCTCCTGTGTGTGCAGTGTCTATGCCTAGCTCCCTTGTCTGTTTCAGCTCTGGTTCCTGTCCCTGCCCCTGTTTGGATTCCTTTGGTGTGAACTTGGACTTTGCTTTGGACTTGACTACGCTGCCTTCTCCTGCCCCTGAACCCTGGCTTTGGACATCACTACGCTGCTCTCTCCTGCCCCTGAACTCTGGCTCTTGGACATTAACCCTCCGACCTCTGGCACCCCGGACTCAGCAAGTATAACGTTAACTCTTACTCACCAGGCCCGGCAATGCAATTTACCACACTTCGGGCACGCCCTCACTGCTGTGGGTGCGTGTTATACCCTTACCCACCTCAGTACTGGGGACTGGCCAGGTCTGCGTTCATGCAGGCGTTACAGTTTCTTTTTAATATAGGAACGGGATTAGGTTTATGTACATATGTACAATATGTTTGAATTTGACTGACTATATACTGTTATTTCAGTATAATGGTATAGGTGGTAGAATGATCTTTATTCAAAGTATCACTTATTATTGAGATCTTTTGAGTACTACTTTTGTCAAAAATATTATTTTTTAATTGATTCTAATTTTATTAATTATTATTCTATTTTGTTTTTATTTTTTTTTATTATTTATCATTTTATTATTATTTATTCTTTTTTATTATTAGTACATTTGTATTTTATAATGGGTGAAAGATTCCTTTCCTAACATTATCAAATGTATAATTAAGACCATTACCACCATTACCATTGATATGGTCTATTAAGATTCAGTATTTGTAGTTCTTCTATTTGTAATTATCTTTTGGTGAAATCTGAATGAAATTATGATCTATTTAGTGTTATAGAACTAAAATGTTCTTTTGTTTGTAAAGTGTTGAGCAGGCCTTTTATGATTAGAATGATGGATCACACATGATTTCTATTATTGTGGACATTCTTGGTACTATTTAATCTAAGGCGGAGGAACTATTTCCGCACATCTTACCCCTGAAGAAGCGGTTCAATCTGAAACGCGTAGGGTGACGTCACACACCCTGCATCTCGGCGTTCTGCGTGTGTATCTTCATACCCTCTCTGACCGAGGGATCTTTGGCGCCAGACATCAGCACTAGCCCCCTCCGATGGCGGATTCTCTCGCGAGAGGCAGAACAGTGTGCTAGAGATTGCGAGCAGTAGAGGTCTGAAGGCTACCAAACCAACTCCCAAGCAGACGGTGGTCCTTTCCGCACACCCAGCGGGTCTGGGAAGGAGAGGGAGAGGACATCCCGGCAGCACATGTTAGCAGAGGAGCAGCCCTTCAGAGCTATTTCTATGCGCTTGACCTACTTGCAGCTTGTAAGTAGGATTCTTATAGTTGCCGGACGCAGGATCAGTGGATGTTTTCAATGTTTAATTTGTTATTTGATTTTTGTCTTTTTATTAAATAGTTTTCATTTATTTTAGTGCTTGCTCTATCACTTTATCCTATATTGTTCTGTTTTTGGTGTTCTAAGGTGCATTGTCTCTTAATAGTATTACCCTATGTTGTTTTATCTATTCATTTTCATGTGCTGAGCAACGGCTGTTTCCAGTCATCTGTATCCTTGGAACTCCTTGGAACTCTTTGGGACTATTTCAGCATCCAGTCATTATCACACGGTTGTATTTGTGCACAAATCACTGTAAGGTTAACGTTTATTGTTAATCAATTTACATTTATTATTTATTTAGATTAAGGGCGCCCCTATCTTTTGTTTTCTATGTCTGTTGTATCACTCACTTTGGGTAGTTAGTGATTTTTTAGTTGGCAGCCCAATATATTTATATCACCTTACATTGTTATTAGGGTGTCCATACTGATATTTATCAATCATATTCTGAATAGTGCTACACAGCTTGCACTGTTTCCTTTGATGAGATAGGCGCTTCTCTGTCTGGGACATAAAAGTGATCCCAGATAGGCCAGACCATCTTCACTCTCCTTTGTTCTCAACCCCCTCGTGAAACCAGTTAAACCCAGATCCCTGGGTGTGTAGGCTGGATAAGTGTATAACCAGCCTAGCATGCTCAGGGAACAAAGAAATAAATATTACACCAATCACACTACAATTGTACATGTAATAAAGTTTTTACCCATACATTATATATATATATATATATATATATATATATATATATATATATATATATATATATATATATATATATATATATATATATATATATATATATATATATATATATATATATATATATATATATATATATATATATATATATATATATATATATATATATATATATATATATATATATATTTGGCCTGATACAACCTGGAAGGATGTATTTATAGGGACATCCTGAACATCCTGTACATCCATCCAGAAGGATAGGGGCAATAACAGTGCTTAACCTTTATTATAGGAGCCTCATTACCCCTATTGTCACACTCACCCCCTCTGGAGTTGATGAAACCCCAGGTAAGACTTTGAATTGGCACCTGGCACTTAGTTAGAAAGGATTTCACCTGTATTCTTTGTTCTGGTGAGTGTAAGCTCTAATTTTGATTTGTGCTGTGATTGCTGGCTCCGGCCAAAATAAGTACTCTTTTTTGAAGTGCTTTGTCCTGTCTGGTGAATGGGCAAGATGAGGGAGCGAGATAACAATATGCAAAATAATAATAAAGAATACATAGTGCAATACTGTTAATAAAAACGACTGGTGGTGCTCAAAAACTTCAAGGGTTGTACTCACATAAGTATGAGTAAACCAGGCATATCACACTCAATATTCAGATGTGCAGGAACAGGTCCGGTGTAAACCAGGTAACCTCTTAGTTGAGATGCTGTATGGGTGTCCTAGGGTAAAAGATAGGAGAAACCATAGCAGACTATATATAACAAAATATAATAAAGGTGAAACCCTCACCAGTGTGCACTTACAAGATGTGCAATTAAACCAAGCATATATCTATTTGAAGGTTGTGTTGGGTTGCGTTTGCTTTCTCTGTATAATACTATCATTACTTTCCCCTATGTCTGACATTGTGTGAACTGTCTATTGGCTGGAGTGTCATTTTTGCTTTTCACCACAGGGTGGGACTATTGCCTTATTCTTCTTCTCACTTTACCACTGAATTCATTCAGACACATTGTCCTAAGTGCCAGTCCTGTTACTTTTGTGTAGCATACTTGGACTGTCTGGTGCTTTGATCCAGGTGTTATGGTCTCGTCTCCCGTAACAATACCAATAAGGCTGAGCTCAGACAAGGCTGCTACACTACCGCGTGTCCGCGAGCCTCTGCCTGCTGGGCGATGTGTGCTCATCCCCAGCAGACAGAATGACGTGACTTGGAGGCGGGACTTCGTCATCCATTTCATTAAAAAAAAAAAAAGAAACAAAAAAGTGTCTGTGTTTGTGATTGGCTGGCGAAATACACGTGATGCGGCTGCCGCTTGAAATTACAACTTCCGTTGTCTCCTACAAGTGCAGCCTCACCAACGCTGCACTTCGCCGCCGGGTGTCGGTTTCAGTTTGAAAACTCCCACAGAACAAACTGAAAGATTGACGAACGTGGGCGCGCACATAAGCGCGTGCACGTCGCGTAGCATCCTGTCTGATCGAGCCCTAAGAAGTCTAGCAAATTGCCCATCTGCGAATATCCTGTTTTCCACAACAGATGCTTTTATTCCATTGTAATTGACATACATGAAAATAGAATTTCCTGCTTGGTAAACAGATGTTATGGTTCCATTTTATTGCATCAGCAGAATCCCCCAAATCCTATCTTCAAATGCCAAATTAGAAGTCTACAAAACAAAAGGGATCCTAGCAATACAAGACGGAGTCTGAAACTTTTCTATAGATATCAAAATCTTGTTAAGAGGAAAGATTCACAAATAAAAAAAAGCTGTGTGTGCTGTGCACGCGCATAGTAAGTGAAACTTCTTTGACTTTTTTCACAGAAATTGACTTATAACGCGCATGCTCGGCACACATGTGTCAGTCAGTGTATGTGTCAGTCAGTGAGTATGTATGTGTGTCAGTCAGAGAGTATGTATGTGTGTCAGTCAGAGAGTATGTATGTGTGTTTGTTTGTGTGTGTGTCAGTCAGTGTATGTATCGGTGGCGGTCAGTGTGTGTATGTGTGTGTGGCAGTGTGTGCATGTGTGTCAGTCAGTGTGTGCATGTGTGTCAGTCAGTGTGTGCATGTGTGTCAGTCAGTGTATGTGTGTGTGTGTGTGTTTGTCAGTCAGTGTGTGTGTGTGTCAGTCAGTGTATCTCTCTCTCTCTCTCTCTCTCTCTCTCTCTCTCTCTCTCTCTCTGTGTTGTGTGAATGTCTCTCTGTCGGTCAGTGTGTGTATGTGTGTCAGTCAGTGTGTGTGCCAGTCAGTGTGTGTGCGTGTGTGTCAGTCAGTGTGTGTACGTGTGTGTCAGTCAGTGTGTGTGCGTGTGTGTCAGTCAGTGTGTGTGCGTGTGTGTCAGTCAGTGTGTGAGCGTGTGTGTCAGTCAGTGTGTGTGCGTGTGTGTCAGTCAGTGTGTGTACGTGTGTGTGTCAGTCAGTGTGTCAGTCAGTGTGTTAGTGTGTGTCAGTCAGTGTGTGAGTGTGTGTCAGTCAGTGTGTGAGTGTGAGTCAGTCAGTGTGTGAGTGTGAGTCAGTCAGTGTGTGAGTGTGAGTCAGTCAGTGTGTGAGTGTGAGTCAGTCTGTGTGTGAGTGTGTGAGTCAGTCAGTGTGTGAGTGTGTGAGTCAGTCAGTGTGTGAGTGTGTGAGTCAGTCAGTGTGTGAGTCAGTCTGTGTGTGAGTGTGTGAGTGTGTGAGTCAGTCAGTGTGTGTGTGTGTGTGAGTCAGTCAGTGTGTGTGTCAGTCAGTGTGTGTGTCAGTCAGTGTATGTCTCTTTCTCTCTGTGTTGTGTGAATGTCTCTCTGTGTTGTGCCGCCCCCTCTCTTCCTCCTCCCCCCTCCTCGCGAATCCCACTACCCTCGGCGGAGCTGCGGACACGGCTGTGTGTCCTGCTGCAGCCAGCCCCCCGGCGACACAGTGGTCCCGTACCCCCCCTCCTCCCGTTACCGAAGCAGGAGCGACAGGACAGGGGGTGGAGCCTCGGCCTCAGATAGCTACCCCGCCACGGAGCAGCGTACTCCACGGTGGGCAGCACCGCAGAGCCCGTGCCGGGCTGGCTGATGGGGATGAAGGGACCCCTTAACCGACAGACAGTCCCTCAACCAATCGTCAGCGGCGAGACGCGACAGCCAATCACCGGTTGCCTCACAGCAGCGCCCTCTGCCAATCACACCCTCACGAAACCTGCCATCCACAACATGGCTATGGACAGAGCCTCTGCGCATGCGTTAAGGGGGACGGCTGCCGGTGTGGAGGAGCGTTAAGGTAAATGTTGAGTGGGTGGGGGGGGGGTAGCGGTGGCAGTTAGATGTCAGAGGGCGCGGTCAGCGGGCGGGGAACGACGGCGGACGTGTAGGGGGAATGGTTGGAATGGCGGCCGTTAGGAGTGGCGCCGCCGGCTATCGCCGCCGCCGCCGTCGCATATGTCATTGGCCATGTGGGGGGAGCGGCGCCTTTTAGGAACGGCACCGGTGGCTATCGCCGCCGCCGCATGTGATTTGCCAGAACACAGCCCGGCCTCATCTGCCAGCACTTTGTGGTTCCTACTGCTTATAGTTACATTACACTATAGTTACAGTAAATAACACACGAGATTAGTTGATATACCTAGTGGGGAAGGGGGGAAGGGGAAATTAATGAGAACCCCTGCTCAGCTAGTTTGATACGTGTAAAGCAGTATGTGTAAGGTAAGGTGCTGTACTGAGAAATATAATTGAATACACACCAGAAGAGAAAGAACTCAGTAATATTAGCACTCAGTTACCTTAAGGTAAATTCATTGAAGTTAAAAATATCTCTTATTAATACGTAATTAAATAGGGTGTACATAAACATACCAAAATATAACTTTCTAATTAAGGACTGATTTGAGCTAAATAGGAGGTACTAATTATGGCTATTATACAATTTAATATGCCAGGTGGGACGGTCCACTGTATTAAATTCTTAATGTGTGGGAACCAAACCGGTGCTCGTTAAATACGAGCTTGACAGACCCCTTTTTTTGTTTATATATGTTCAATTCCATCAGGTGGTGTCAGTAAAGATGTTGTAGTTAACCATAGTTAGCATCTCTGCAATTATATACATTGAGGTGTAACCTCATATATAATTAGATAAACGTGTATACCTCTTGTTGCTCAGTTGAAGTCCTGTATTTAAAAAAAATGACTCAGAATAAATGTTAGAGTAAGTTGCTGTGAGGAGAGAGCACCTGGGTATTTTATAGTATAATTAAGCCCAAAGTAGGTCTCTTACAACACTCGTGTGAGTGGTATTTCTGTATCTTTGACCCTGAGCCCCTTTGTTAGGAAGAGCTACTGGGATTGAATCAATTATGTGTGATAAAGTCTCCCATAGAACTGCATGCACGTAAGAAAGTATTTGGTCGTATTAAAAGTAAGTGGTCAGTTTGTTGCAGCCTAGTTACAGGTAGTTGCTGAAACTATGTTGTTTAATGAGTATATACGAAGGATACAAATGACAAAATGTGTTTTTCCCGCAGTGGTTAAACAGAAGGGCTACTTCTGTATCTTAATTAGCCCACGCTGTAAAAATAAGGGATGATCAAAGATGCAAGCACTTGAAATGATCACACTAGGGGGCAGCTAAAGTCCCCATCTATATATATAAATTCGAAAGGTTAGTGCTAGATGCGGTGAATCTGATTGGTCCTCAGCCTCTGGCCAATCAGATTGGTGGCTCTATGACGTCACCCAACTGCCACTCTCTTCCCCCTCGGCCTCAACACACACACACACCTCTCCCCCCCCCATCACACTCACGTGCGCCACCCTGCACCGGCTCCCGGATGGAGGGGAAGCGCGGCGCGGCCCTCCTGTCCCAGCCGCAAACTTCAGGCTCCTCCCCCCTCGCTCCCAACCGGCTCCCGGACAGAGGGGAAGTGCGGCGCGGCCCTCCTGCCCCAGCCGCCAACGTTAACTTCCCTCCCCGGCACTCCCTTACCTCCGGTGGCCGCACGGGCCAGGACATGGCCGCTGGGGGGGCCAAGCAGCCTCCTCGGATCTTCGCCAGTCCCACTCTCCACCACCTCTCACTCCCGTCGTGTGTGTGTGTGTGGAGAGGGACATTTTGCTCCTGCCAACAATTTGTGCCTCAGACAGTAAGATGGCGGTGCCGAGTGGACAGGCAGTGGGCGGGTAGCCTCCGGAAGGACCCCCTCCCTCCTGCAGGTGCCCCCGGTAAGATGGCGGCGCACAGCGGACCGGCGCTGGCGCAGGGGGGGGGAGGGGAGTCAGGAAAGGGGGGGGAGTCAGGAGAGGGGGGGTGGAGTCAGGAGAGGGGGGGTGGAGTCAGGAGAGGGGGGGAGTCAGGAGAGGGGGGAGTCAGGAGAGGGGGGGGAGTCAGGAGGGGGGGGAGTCAGGAGAGGGGGGGAGAGAGAGGGAGTCAGGAGAAGAGGGGGGGAGAGAGAGAGGGAGTCAGGATAGGGGGGGAGAGAGAGGGAGTCAGGAGAGGGGGAGGAGAGAGAGGGAGTCAGGAGAGGGGGGAGGAGAGAGAGGGAGTCAGGAGAGGGGGGGGAGAGAGGGAGTCAGGAGAGGGGGGAGAGAGGGAGTCAGGAGAGAGGGGGGAGAGGGAGTCAGGAGAGGGGGCGGAAGCCCACTGACTGACACACACACACTCACTCACTGACACACACACACACTCACTGACTGACTGACACACACTTCCCCCCTCAGTCAGCTCAGCTGCCAAACACACGGGGGCACAGGGGGGGGGACAGAGCTGTGAGCGGGGGGGGGGGATGGGGGAAACAAAGCATTGGGGGGGGGGGAATCGGAGCTGTGAACAGTGGGGGGAGGGGGGTGCAGCTCTGAACAGCTGTACAGAGGGGGGGAAGGGAGTTGAGAGGGAGTATGGGGGAGCCAGAACATTACATCACGGGCAATGCCGGGTATATCAGCTAGTTCCTAATAAACAGTGAGAGCTACTAACAGTGTGAAATGCTTGATGTGATCCGAGTTGTTGCAAGGGTGTCCCCGCTGTGCTGATTCAGTAGACTCATAGAAAGGGCTGTAACAACTCAATGTGTAAACCCATCGTGTAAGGATCCACTATCCTCGAGATTAACCCTCAGAGGTTTGTTGATTATACCCCGAGGTCAGAGTAATGTTATGTGATTAGAATTGCTGCTAGGGTTAGGTATATAACTATATCCGTGGCGTTCGGAACCACTGTCCTCAATATCGCAACATTATCAGTACACTTAGAAATTGAAGGTACATTTAACCCCAGATTAGGCTAATGCTAGAGAGCCTGCAACTGATTGTAAGATCAGGAATACCCGGAACCACTGCCCTTTATTACATAAGAAGAGCGTGGTCTGGCTACCTGATCTTTAATCCAGATACTTTCCCTGGATTTTTTTATTGTTAATACCTGCATCAACCAAGGGGTTATATTGTTCAACTTGCACACTATACCACATCGTTGCAAGCTTACAGCTTGAAAACGATTACAGCAACTAATGTATAGGGGTTAATCCTCACTGATTTTTGGCATCAAGATCATTTTTAAGACACAGATTCCACCCATTGTGGCAGGGTGTATTATTAGAGAGTACAGTATACCACTACATACTAACCTCATTAGGATTTCACCCTTTAGGGGATCACAATGGGGGAATGATAGAACACAAATACACCTATAAACAGTAAAAGAGAGAGAGCGCACGCCCCATAGCATAATACTGCGTAATTTATTGTAAAAATAGGGAAGGGATGGAAGGGGGGGGGGGGAATCGCACTCACAGGATAAAAAGTTTTAAAATGCAGTTTGTGAATAAATTCACCACCATCCGGTACTGCTGGGCACGGTCACTTCCCGATAGCTGGTCCAGATCACCGCCAACCGGATAAGGACGCCGTTGTACCGTCTGTATGCTGTTCCAATTCAGCTCTCCACTCCGAATGGCCGCTGTAATCTTCCCGCGCTTGGTATGGCCTCATGCGCGTGCGCAGCGTCTTCGTGACGTAATCGCGCTTCTCAGTGTCCCTGACGCGTTTCGTCACCAATCGGCGACTTTCTCAAAGGGCTGATGGATCATGGGTAAACGTCCTGCCCCTTTATACAGCCAGTCAAGTGATTCATGATTAATCGCAGGGGGATGTTTAACCCTTAATTTGCTTTTAGGTTGCTGCTCAATTGAATGGATACTGCAGATGACTGACAGCACTCTAGTCTGATCTAGTCTAACCTCCTGCCGGCTTGGACTCTCGTCGCTCTAACTGTGGAGGTAAGTTAACAGCTCTCTCCTCGGTACTCCTTTTTTCCCCCCACTCCCACATCCCCAACAGCTTTCCCTGCTAATTCCCCTTCGTTCCATATATGCACAACACATCCCCCCACCCCTCACCATCCCACTATCTGGTCCATTTTCCCTTTTCCTCAAAATATTTAATTTCATCACCACTTCAATCCCCATTCCCGGCTCTTAGAAAAATCACTGAGTGCACATCCAATTATATATCAAATTTATAATGCATCTAGACATCATTATTAACACAGAATTCATTGAAAATAATACACATACATATATTAGCATATAGGGATTTTCCTAGAACAATACAATATAATTCCAAATTATACACACAAACAGTTTTGGTGTATCTCATACACCCATCCTATAACTCTTTCTCTCTCCCATTCATATCCCTTAGACTCCCTGTTCCTTGATGGAATAACATATTGTTAACCATTAACATTTTTGTTATGTGTTTATCAGCACAATTCAATGCTTAAATCTATATGTTTCATAATAGGAATATATTGTTATTCAATTTTTCTTAAATGCAGTAATTGTTTAATCTATCTGGGTATTTTTATTAGAGTTAGATGTATTCGGTCTGTCAGTTAATTTATCCCAATATATGAATTACATCTGTTTTTATTTTATTTATATTTTTTAGAGTGTAATGTAGTTTTTATTATGTAATTTATTGTGTTTTTTTATATGCATTAAGTAATTTAGATCCTCCCATAGTAAGTGATTATCTCCATAGAAAATGGTTCCATATTTGCCCCTTGTGCTGTCAGTCATCTGCAGTATCCATTCAATTGAGCAGCAACCTAAAAGCAAATTAAGGGTTAAACATCCCCCTGCGAGTAATCATGAATCACTGGACTGGCTGTATAAAGGGGCAGGACGTTTACCCATGATCCATCAGCCCTTTGAGAAAGTCGCCGATTGGTGACGAAACGCGTCAGGGACACTGAGAAGCGCGATTACGTCACGAAGACACTGCGCACGCGCATGAGGCCACACCAAGCGCGGGAAGATTACAGCGGCCATTCGGAGTGGAGAGCTGAATTGGAACAGCATACAGACGGTACAACGGCGTCCTTATCCGGTTGGCGGTGATCTGGACCAGCTATCGGGAAGTGACCGTGCCCAGCAGTACCGGATGGTGGTGAATTTATTCACAAACTGCATTTTAAAACTTTTTATCCTGTGAGTGCGATTCCCCCCCCCCCTTCCATCCCTTCGCTATTTTTACAATAAATTACGCAGTATTATGCTATGGGGCGTGCGCTCTCTCTCTTTTTCTGTTTGTAGATATCCGTGGAGGTGGTTTATCCCTTGTGAGAGCAGCAGAAGATCCCTTTGCACATATCCTATACCTTCTATTATGGACTGACTATTGAAGGACTGGTTGGATTTTATATTATAACTTTACACTTATTTTTCATCACATTTTTTCACTTTTTTAGCACTTTTTGCACACTTTTTATTTTTTATTTTTCACCCATATTGATGTATTATTCCATAGTGTTGTATTAAGCATATTTGTTTATTTAGTTTAGTATTCAACAGTTGTATCACACATATACATCTTGATCTTTAAACACATTTAGGAATTTTACACACTTTTTGTCTATTAGATACTAGCACTACAGTTTATAACACATAGCAATAGAATATCATTTTGGCGCCATATTTTTTGTTTTTTTACAAATACACCTATATATACACATTGTCACAAGATGGTATATGTGTGTAACCTTTGTTAATGGGTATTATCCCATTTGTGGCTACATGCTAACACTAGCAGTTACCACACATTTAACCCCAGGAAATAGCAGGGTATGACTGGGATATGAAAACAACTAAAGAAATGGCCCAACACTCAACCCAATACCTATAGAGTTGTAGACTAGGGTGCAAAGGGTTAAAGACATGTATAGCACAACACGTTAACTCTAAAATTAACGAAAAGAACCCAGTTAACTGCACTCAAAGTAATATTAATAGCTAAATTAGCCTGGGATACCAATTGTCCCACTATATGAGGTAGAGTCACCCCTACCTAGTGACACACTAGAGTGAGTCAGAGTTCACAAAAACCAATAATTCAAAAAATAAAAAATATTTATTAATTATGACAACCGCGACGACTTAAAATTACAAAACAAACAAATACTAAAATCCCCTATGGGGTGTTGAATCGAGACCTGTCTGGTGTAAGTCAGTTGATAAGATAAGACTCAAATAATAGGATTATTATCCTCAACATACACCAGTTAATAAATGCAGTGGTTAGTACGCAGTGGAAAAAATCCCCTGTTGGTGAAATCACCTAATAGGCACATAGTATACCAGGTATCAGATGACATATAAACCCCAATGTAACAGCATAAATGCTCAGTATATCACAAATATATATGTGGGTATGTGCAGTATGGCCACACAGCACGAATAGTGGAGACCTGACTACCCAATTGCTAAATAGTACATCTGTAATCCTGTATAACTACATCAATTGGTGATCTAAGAAACAGCTCTTACTTCAATCAGAAACATAAATGTTATAATCAGCATGCTTAGAATAATGTTGCCTCATGTATTAGCTGCATCAAAACTGTCTTGTAAACCAAGGCTGTTGAAAAATAAACCTCAGCGGCATGAAAGCGCTAGATCTATGACATAATAGGGTAAATCCAACAGATAAGTATATCCCAGTATGTGATACAACGTTACCAGCCCCTGATAGACACTGCATGTGTCTCACGATCCAACACCCTCAGAGACGCCAGCGTGATGACGTTATGAACCCTACGCACGTTTCGTGTGCATAACACACTTCATCAGGGGCAGGAGCTATTAATATTACTTTGAGTGCAGTTAACTGGGTTCTTTTCGTTAATCTTAGAGTTAACGTGTTGTGCTATATGACTGGGATATACAGTCACTTATGTTTTGTGTGCACCCATTTATGTTAATCAAAATTAATAAAGTACTTTTAATTACTTCAGTCTACCCACTTTGAGTCATAGAGGGCTACTAGCTGAGTTCTTTTTCTTCGGTGTATTAATGCTAGTATTATTCTTATACAGCCACAATATAGTGAGATCAGTAGTTGAGACACTTACTATAGACTCAGGTGTAAAAGTAAAGTGGATCTTACTGGGTGCTATACTCCTTTGGTAGTGAGGGCAATTGTAGTGTTGAGTAAAAGCTGCTAATGCATTCAGAACCGCTGTCCTCAGTATCAGAGCATTGGGCTGGTCAAGCAGGGGTCTCCAAACCAGTCCTCAAGAGCCGCACACAGGCCAGCTTTTATGGATATCTCTGTTTCAGCACATATGGCTCAATCAGTGCCTCAGTGCTTGAGCGCTGAAACAGGGATATCCATAAAAGCTGGCCTGTGTGCGGCTCTTGAGGACAGGTTTGGAGACCCCTGCCGCCGCTGGTGCACCTTAGTAACTCTGTGAATACAAGCACTGCTAGATAAGACTATATTTGTGGCGTTCGGGACCACTCTCCTCAATATCTCAACATGTAGCTTCTACTAAATAAATGTAATGTGCTCAGAGTGATACTGCCATTCTCATAAAGCCTCCGTCGACGATCGTTTCACGCTAAGTGCTTTGTCAAGACTGGCTACTGGGCGTGTGAAACCCTATTGGTCCTTATGTACACTTACAAGGTTTCCTATTGGAGGAAACGGTAGAAACCTCGGACGTCGCTGATTGGCGGTTGAAGCTCAGACCGTCATTGTAATTTGTATGATAGAATCGTTTAGACTTGCAGATACTCTGCACTTCATTTGTTGCTTAGTTAGGTCTGTTCTATAGTGCGTGCGCTTGCTGCGTGGCAGTTAGGCCAGGTCCCTGCTGGCTACTGCAGTACCCGCTGTGGTGGACGCTGCAGGGAGAAGAGCCCTCCCCTCAATGGGGCCGGGCCCTCTGTGAGGGGGGGCCACCGCGCGCCAAGTTTTTCAGGAACACCTGAAAATGGAGATGGCCAAGGGGCGACAGAGCGCTAGGCCACGCCCCTCGGCAGTCCAGCCAATGAGGGCGAACCTGCCGGGTGATGTCATGTTCGCATCCCCCTTCATGCCCCCCCTCCCCCCGTCTTTCCCCCTGCAGCTCCCTGCAGACCGAGGAATTCAGTTGCACGCGCCGCCAACCTCACGGGCGCGAGTGCAGCGGAGGCACTGGTTATAGTTGGCTGTGGTTAGTCAGCCTTTCAATAATAGGGCCGCGCACAAACAGCAGTGAGTGTGGAACCGGAAGACAGGGGGGAAGATTGGGAAAATAAAGTTTTTGCGCTGCTACCGCCGCTGTAATGTATGTGTATGTGTGTATGTATGTGTGTGGTGTTTAGAAAGGTCTAATAAAGTAAAATAAAGAAAATACATCCGTTCATGCTGGGGTAAAAACATATTTACGTACGCAAGTACATATACATATATACACACACACACAAACAGTTACCCAGTGACACACACAAACACACACACACACACACACACAAACACACAGTACCTTCCCTGACTGTTGCTCACAGCATACACACAAAAAGCGTGCGTCACGTGCATGCGTGTTTGCACAGGCATGTGCGCGCGCACACTATATTACGGGCCTTAAGTTGCTATCTTTGTCACAGTAATGTTGCTTGATGTAGTGCGATGTCTGAATACTTTATACACCGATAGAAAATGTAAGTGTGAGGCTGCGGCCCAGCTGCACGCGCGTCTGTTAGACAGGCGGCGCGTGCAGCTGAGTCCCCTGGTCTGCAGATAGCTGCAGGGGGAAAGACAGGGGGGGCGTGATGGGGGAGTGACGGGGGCGCGGACGTGACGTCACACGGCAGTTTTGCCCTCATTGGCTGAACCACCGGGGGCGTGGCCTAGCGCTCCGTCGCGACTCCTGCTCTCAATTTTCTTGAGAGCAGGAATTTGTCGACGCAGCACGGCGGCCCCCCCTTTCAGCGGGGCCAGCCCCATTGTGGGGCGGCTCTTGTCCCTGCAGCATCCGCCACAGCGTGCGCTGCAGTAGCCAGTGGGGACCTGGCCTTAGTCTTAAAGTGCAGTCAAGTACACGAGAAGGGGATAAAGCTCAGCCTAAATAGACAGACAGTTAGACATTGTAGATACACCAATGTATAGTTGAACTGCTGAGGAGTAACAAGGAACTAGTGCTTATAGTTCAATAAGTATCAGACATAATGCTATCAGAGAGATACTGATCAGAAAAAAGAGTTGTACAGAAAAACTTCATTTAACCCTTGTGGAGCAAGGGTCTCTAAATTGTAGATCCACCTTGCTTCACGTCTCAAAAGGATCTGATCCCAGTCACCCCCTCTCGATCCTAGATTCAGTTGATCAATGTCCATAAATGTCCATAAATTCCTGGAATAGTGTTTTTATTGTGCAAGTTCATATTCCAGTTTACTTGTATGGTTATTATTAGCCTCACTATCCATTTCTGCTTGACGGGAGAGTGTTGGACATCTGTTGCGATTACATAGCGGTTTTTATACACTCTATATGGCACTGTGGGGCTATTATCTGGGTCCTATACCTTTTGGATTCATTTACGGCATCACGCATGCGCAAGGGACTTTCCATCACGTGACTGCTGTATCATCGAGTGGTGCCGTTGCCCTGCATTCTGAGATTCCTATTACAACTGTCTCCGGGAAGGATACCTTATTGACGAGATCTGAGTCAAAGGATAGACTGAGTGTGCAGCGCGCCATCTGTTCGGGACGCAGAGCTGACATCACGACTCCAATCAAGGGCTACTAGAGAGCCTATTTCACTTGCCGCAGTTCCATCGTGTGGTAACCTGTTGTGTATTTTACACTCAATGGGCTTGTTCTATCCACCAAATGTATGCAGAACACTCACCTTTTATTTTACAATAATATATTTGATATACTTCACTATTGCGGTTTTGCGCTGTTGTTTTTTGTCATTTTCGCAATAGCATGCCTGACTCATCAGTAACTGTAATAGAGAACACCCTTTTTGGATTTCTTTCCGAGATGTACTCTACTCTGTCCAAATACACTGAACGCCTAACCTTCCAAACTTGTATGAGATAAGCTATCCTCTCATGTATATTATGAAAGGTACTTCTGTTGTGCTCTATCTAGTACGTAAGCTTTTACAGCTTCCACTAGCCATTGTTCCCGGTTGGCGTCAATTTCCCTCATTAATCGGCTCAGGGACGTATGGATACTCAAACCCATGAGAGCTCCGATATTTCTGCAATATATGCCGTTCAGCTCGACTAATCTTGGTGAGCCGACGACCTTCAGCTCTACCTGACAATTCCCAGTACAAAGGTTCTTGCACCGGAGGTACATAAGTGGCAGCAACATTACCTGAAGGCTATATGCTTCTACTCTTCTCATTTCTTGTGCAGCTGCGTCAGGACTAAACACTCCTACCGCCCACCAATCATGCACTATATCCTCGGTTTCGAGTGAGAACAACATGTGATCCATAAAGGGTACATATCCCTAGAACCCAAACTGCCACCATGGATAAGAGCTAGCGGACTTTGTTACAGCCAACCCTGTATGTGAGGTAGTGTCGGTGGATGTGGAAATATCGGATGTAACGGACATAGCATAGTGACTAAATCCACTATTTACACTGCATACATCTACATAATCAACAATATTACTATCATCGGCAATATTATTATCATCAGTCAACATCTTATTCCCGTAAGACCAGTCCTTCCAGTCTGAAGAGGAAATATGAGTCTTAGAGGCCTGCATGCTCCTCTTTCTGGAGTAATGTTCTCTCGCGGCTCTATCGGCTTCACCAGGCGGTAACCCACCCTCAGACAATCGGGCAGGTAATGTTCCCTGGTCAGAAAATGGCAAGAGTCCTGAACACCAGCCGTTCTGGTCGAGAGCAAAGGGCCTTTGAATGTGTCCAAGTCCTGAACAATTACATCCCTAGAACCCGACACTAAAGTAATACTAAGTATCGGGTGAGCAGCAATTGATTTTGGCCTTGGTGTCGACTTGTGCAAATAGTCCCGATACTGGGCCAAACATGCAGGGGTAGGCACATCCGGACACACCGGAGGTGGATCATCTTTTTGGGCCACTTTCAGACTAGCCCTGTGTTCAGTCATAGATTGAATGAACGTTATTGGAGCAACACAAGGGATATAGCAGAACTCACTGGAGCGGGGATCGAGGGCTTATCATCCACCCCAGTGGTTGCTATCAGCAGGATGTCCTCTCCGACAAGTGGTACAGGATCCTGGCGCTTGTCCAGATCCTTCACCGGAAGGGCATCAACATCCGGTCGTTGCGTAGAGGTGGGATCTTTGTCGACGTCGATGTTCACCACGTGGACATCAGCACCAGAAGATACCTCCATCGGTACTGGAGATGCGTTGACTAGGCCTTGGGTTTACTCCATGTTCGGTAGCCTCATCCACCTCTCAGGTCTCATGGTCACAGTCATCAGTAAAGGACTCCGATCTCGTACGGAGTCGTATGCACCATTCGGGTCATCCCCCGTCTCAGCTGGCATAAACATCAGTGGCTGAAACACCACCAAAGAGCGGCAGCTACTGGTGCAGGAAGAGGGAAGGGACACATCTGCAGGGGAAAGGCACCGGATCATTTCCGCGTCCACAGGGGCTATTGGCAATGCCTCTCCAGGCTACTGTGCCTCTGGAAACAGCGGTGCCTCCTCACCCCAGGCAGTCACCTTACCTGACATCTTGTGGGCAGGTTCCGATTCACCGACCGTCTCTGGTTCCTCTGCGGGGACCGGGTCTGGAACCGTCTCAGCTGGTTCTTCAGCTATTGGGATACTAGAATCCCCTTGAGCCTCAATGGTTGAGGTAGCTTATTCTTTGGCAGCGGCATTGACCGCCCAAGTATTGGGGTCAGCCGCACCCTTTTCTGCAAACTCCGTAGGCCTCGTAAGCATAAGCCTCAGGAATGGTGCTCTGCAGCGGGCACACTGGGCTCCACAGGCTAGTTCACCACCTGTGAAGTCACACTTAGGACAGAGGCATCGCAAGTACCTCTTCCCTTCTACAGTGACCACCAAGAGTCCTTCTGGTAGTCGGTAATGAGTAAACTTCATGTCGCTGGACGTACTCAGTGTTCGCTGAACGAAAGGGCACAAGAGCAAAGGGTATCTCGATCCTTTCACTCGCCAGGCTCCGAAGAACTGAGGGTGCGGTACACTGCATCCAGTACCTCCCCCATTCCTCAGAGTTTCCAGGCATTGGTTGTCACCGTGTCCCCTCCCTCTGGTGGAGATTAGAGGAGGGGCACTCGGTGACGTAGACTGGGCGTGACTCTGGCTATTGGCTGAGTCAGTCACATCGCTTGGATGGGGTGTTGGCTTTCGCGCCAGACCCGGACTGATTTCTGCAAAAACTTCTCGTGCAACCTGTTTGCAAGCAGCACGTGCGCTCTCGACTTGGCGGGAGACGCCATTTTAGGTCATGTAACTCACGTGGTGGATACCAGGGCAAAGGAACCTCCATTTTGGGCACAGTCTGTTCTCTGACCATGCCGTGACCGCGATTCCGGGTGGAATTCATTCCTTGTGGTTCCACACAGCACATAGATTAGCAGTCTACCAAGAGTAGGTTGTACTCCACAGGCTAGCAAAGCTCCATTTCAATACGCTGTACACGATCTTAGTCCATTGCAAGCACTCTGTGGTTCTTAATCTGGCTACTGGCTAATAGTACTCTGGGCTTCTTTCCTATGCAGTATTCTTACGCCACCCCTTTTGGCTGCTGGTATCACAGACCCTTCCTTCGGTGGCTCCAGGAGCTCCCAGGTACAACCCCCTTCTAGGTATCTCGACTACCCGCCTCATGGCGACTGAGAACAGCAATAGACTTTGTGTCTCCAGACCATTCACCGATAGGGCCATCTAGGTCGTCTGAGGTAGAACTTGTACCTCTCCCCCCAGTTATATCACACACCAGGCCGGAGTTATATTGCAAAACAGGAAAGGTTTATTACTACACACTTTGCAGTAACACAACAGCTGCTCAGCAGTCTTCTGCCGGATACCGTCTCCTTAGATCAGCTCTCACTGGAGATGGGCCCTAGTCTGTCACTACAGGCCAAGGCACCCGCAGCCGTCCTATCTCTTCCCCACCTCCCTAGCGGAGGCAGAGGTATAATCACACTTGCTCCTCCCTGCAGGGAAGAGCACATGGGTAGACCCCTATCTCGGGCTCCAAGTCGTGTGACCTACCTTCCTCAGAGTGAAGGAACAACCTCTAACTTTTGGGCGGTCCTGCCCTTAAGTACAGCCAGAAGGCTGGCCCCCCGTTGTCCCAGCTACAACAGGATGTACCACCCCCTGCTGTCACTCAAGTGCAGGACCCAAGGTGAAGGGGAAAACCCCATACCAACTACTGGCAAGCCTGTGAATACCAGGGATTACTGCCAGCCCATTGGGTAGAATAGTAGCCACGGGTTACCCCGCTACATATACAATGTATGAGGACAGAACAGACAGGGTTATTTGTAGCTACATGTCTACATATAGCATAACATGTGTAACATATAGCGACTATATGGTGCCACACCATGAATGTACAAGCACCAATAAAGAATGTGCGTTAATATACAGAATATTGTCACACACTAAGTACTTATGCAGGTACATAGTAATGCTCTATAGAGATCTATTTGGATCTGCCAATATTGATCAAATAGCTTATTTCAGTGATAATGTGTTGGCTCTTTAAAAAGCCTTTGTTTGCTGAGTTTAAAGCATGTCTGGATGCTGCAGGTCTAAGCTCTCTCCCCTCTGATCCTGCGAGCCAGCTGGATATCTTTAGGCATGACAGTGACCCTCTTGGCGTGGATAGCGCACAGGTTGGTGTCCTCGAAGAGCCCCACCAGATAAGCCCCGCTAGCCTCCTTCAGAACCATGACCGCTGAGCTCTGGAAGCACAGATCAGTCTTGAAGTCCTGGGCGATCTCCCGGACCAGGCACTGGAAGGGCAGCTTGCGGATGAGCAGCTCGGTGGATTTCTGGTAGCGGCGGTATCTCCCTGATAGCCACAGTAACGGGCCGGTACTTGTGAGGCTTCTTCACTCGGCCGGTGGCCGGAGCACTCTTTCTGGCAGCTTTAGTCGCTAGCTGTTTACGGGGGGCAGTGGATATTCACAGTTGAGTGCAAATAGCCGCACGCTATTTACACTCGAGTGCGAATAGCAAAGCAGCTATTTGCACTCGACTGGTAATAGCCGTGTGGCTATTTACACTCAACTGTGAATATCCACTGCCTCTGCCCAACATCCAGGCCGTGCTACTGCCCAAGAAAACCGAGACCCACAAACCGGCCAAGAGAAAGTGAGCTGAATACCCGAGACCAGGAGCAGAGATCCTCACATACCCAACACAAAGGCTCTTTTCAGAGCCACCCACAATATCGAGAGAGACAAATCATTTCATATTTACTGCAGCGAGATATATTACCTAAATATGAGTAAGTCTGTTTTAATTGTTACTAGTGTAGCCCCCTGTAAACAGCACAGGCTATACCTTTCTTCCTTCTGCTGTGGTAAGTCCTGTTAAGATCAGGCACCAGTAATCATCATTGGTCTCCCCCCTTATTAGCCCTATCCTGAATGATAGACGCAGGCCTGGACTCTGCTGCAGGCGTGAGCAAGAGGGGAGGTTCTGTTGACATCACGAGGGGCGGAGCTAGCTCTATATTTAGCAGCCAACTCCGGTGAGTAGTTGTTCTTCGTTCGAGATTAGTCAGAGTCTGGAGTTGCTGGTTAGTTATGCCGGGAGTATGCAGTACCGCTAACAGGCCATGAGTCAAGAAATCCTGCGGATCGGTCCGAGGATTTGGAGGGGCCAACCGTTTCCCCTGCGCAGAGTGCAGGCGAAAGCAGAGCGGAAAGAATCAGCGTCCGGTAGTAGAGCTGATAGAGTTATAGACTTGGTGGACCAATGCCCTCACCCCACTGCCAGGGGTGATGGGGAGAATCCAAGACCCACCGCGAGGCTAACCTCGGGGGTGGGCCACGGGGTATTGAAGCCCTAGCTCAGACCATCCTGCCGGAAGAGTGACTTGGAGGGAAGGAGAGGAGGAATTATCTGGACGAAGGCGAGCGGCGTATAACCCGTCCTGGCTATTGTGTTGCGGCTGTTGGAAGCCCTTATCGTTGGGATACTGTTGCTTTGTTAAATAAAGAGACTATTCTTCATCCGTAAAGACTGTGTGTGACTTGGAGAGTACTACCCTGGGACCCAAGGGGTTATTCTATTCCGGTCCTGTCCCATATTCCTGGGAGTATAGAAGATGGAGGCGCTGCACCACTAAGAGATCATGGAGGCTACCACCCCAGAAGCCCGGTCCTGGCTCCCCCACAACATCACGGGAAGCTCAGGCCCTCCTGTTCCTCACAGTTATGCACCACACCGCATGTAATCTGCCCTCATGCACCCTAGACACCACCGTAGAGTCTGGGGGAGGGGGGGGGAAGCAGTGTTACACTAATATTAAATGAAACATTAAAGAATGTGTATAAAAATAAAGTACATATATCGATCGCCTCATGTTAGTGCTGTAATTGTGAAACTCCGTTATGATTTTGCTATATCAGCAGAAGATAAACACAAAGCAGTCACAAAGCAGGTTTGGGTTCAGTTACACTTCTATAGATCTGTAACTCGTGGGAAAAAACATCTGTTCCATACCATAACGATACTAACTTCACGGGGACCTAACTTTCTTACCGACTTTATTATTCCCAGGAAAGTATAAAGCTCCACAAAGTCAGTGACCAGATTGTGATGCATGTCTCTTGCTTTAGAACCATAATTTAAAAAAAAGTCTATTTGCAGGTCCACCTCCTATAAATTAAAGCAAAGTTGTGTAGCACGGATAATGCAAAGTTTAAAATTAATATCTTTATATTTGTGAACAAAAAAAAAGGCGCCAAAGCATTCAATTTAAACAAAAAGCAAGTAATTGAAACAATACACCACACGGTGGCGCTGTTGGAGTAGAAATCGATGTCGGCATTACTTGGATTATAATGCTAAAAGCTGTTTTTTAATTCGGACACGAGTCAGCAAGGCATGAAGCTGTGTTATAGTGAACTCACCCCCACTTTAACTCATTAAAGAAAAGGAAGTGAGATGAGTAACATTTATGCCAAAACAATAAAACGTCAACTATATTCAGCTAACGATGTTTAATGATTGCCCACAAACATGCAAAAGGCATACAATAATTAATTGGGACTTGTTCGAAAATAGTATAAAGATTATATAGAATGATTCAATAACCAAAAAGCTGCACAAATAATAATTACATCTGTTCTTCAAAATAAACAGCACATGGTGGAAATACTGGTGTTAAAATTAATGTATTTTTTCCCTTACTTGAGTTGCTTATTTTCCACAAGAAACATTCAAATGGTTGTCAGTATTAATAAGGTAAAATGGAGGCAGCAGGAAGGTTTCAATAGGATTTAAAAGAATGTGTAGAAATGGGTATTTTGTATAATAGAACAATCTGACTTCCCAAACTTTGAACCAAAGCCCTGAGAATCTCAAATTAAATCTCTTTTGAACAAGAACAATAATCATACTTTTTGTGCTAATAGTATACTCAGTGCTATAAACCAAAATGTAACATGCAGAACAAGTCCCTGGTGTGAATGTGTTTAATCCCGAGGGACTGGTAAAGTGCAGAAACATGTCCAAAGTCCCACAGATTTATGGAATAACATTAATTGTATCAAATAACCATCTTAATGATACATAAACATTTACCAGTATTTTAACATATGTGAAGAGTTTAAAGTATGTGTGTGTGTGTGTGTGTGTATATATATATATATATATATATATATATATATATATATATATATATATATATATATATATTCTGGAAGCACTGTATGCTATGTCAGGTGTGCGCAAACTTTCTGTGCTGCGCACCCACTGCCTGGCAACCGTTGTGCTCGTGCCCCCCTTACCTAATATAAAGCGCCATATGACGCGTGGGGTTGTGACGTGATGTGAACCACACATTTCTTTGGCGACATGCACAATACATGACCACGCGGCGTCATTTGACGCCAGGTTGCCATGGTGACATTTGACCGAAGAAAAGGTAGGAGATGTCTGCGCCCACCTAGAATAAGCTTGGGCGCCCCCTGTGACGGTGAGGGGGTAACCAGGCTCAATAATAAAGTTTAAGCCCACTTGGTTACCCCTGATCCGTGTGTAAAGGTTCTAGAGTGCCAGCTCTTGGACCCAGCTGTTATATATATATATATATATATATATATATATATATATATATGAGACTATGTAGAAATGATGCGACAATTCAGTATTTTCTGTATTTTGCCTTTTCAGGGGTACTGGAGCAGGCGCTCGCGAGGCTGTGAGTTTAAGGGTGGGGGTTTGCGGAAAATCTTCAATAAAATTGTTGCTATGTAGCGGGGTTCCCGAGTTAGGCCTGGGACATAGTAGTTTGAACATGGCTGAGCCGTGCTGAGCCGTGCTCATATTCGGCACTGAGCCCCTGCAGCCGCAATGAGTGGGGCTTTAGCAGGGGCTCGTGCACGCTTCCGCACGCCTGCGGAACCGTGTGTCTTTACAAATGTTAAGATCCAGAGCTCGCCGGAGCAAAGGGCCGGTCACGTGAGCGGTTCGCCCAATGAGGGCGAACCAGCTCCGTGACATCACTGGCCCGCCCCCAAACACGCCCACGGACGGCGCGCTCTCTAAGGCCAGGGAAAGCACCGCTTTCCCTGAGCCTCAGCGCTCCTCCGCCCGGGCGAAGTCTCTATGGACTAAGCCTTATGGGACACCCCAGAGATGTACCCGGGAATCAGGTAATATTCTCGGGCACATGGAAGCGCAATGCTCCAGCAAAATCCTACCCTGGAAACGTTCAAATAAAACGTCCGTGTATCAGACAGAGTTAGGGAGATCTTTTCAGAAACCCTCTGTCTGATACACGGACATTTTATTTGCCCGCCTGTTTGCTGCAAAGCCTTATTTAAGGCTATTGGGACTGTGCAACCAAGGGAGCCCCAATGTCAGTGTACACAGTGTGCACCGTGAGAGAGGTTCCTATCATCATCAGCCCCTTTACTGCAGCTAAGAGATGGGATTTTATCCTGACATGCCTGAATATTTCTGCTACATTGTAAGTGTGTGTGTGTGTATATATGTGTATATATATATATGTGTATATATATATATATATATATATGTGTATATATATTTATATATATATATATATATATACACATATGTGAGTGTGGAGTGTGTGTACATATATATATATATATATGTATATATATTCACATACGTATATATATACACATATATATATATATATATACATATATATATATACACATATATATATATATATATATATATACATATATATACACATATATATATATATATATATATATATATATATATATATATACACATACATATACATATATACATATATATATATATATATTTATATATATACACACATATATACACACACACACACACACTTACTCTAACATTATATATATAAATATATATATATGTGCAGTGTTCGACAAATCACCCAAAAATCTACTCGCCCAACAAAAAAATCTACTCGCCACCTAGTCCCGCCCCATGTCCCGCCCTAAACCCCAACCCCGCCCTAGTCCCGCCCCCAGGCCCACTTTTTAAAAAAAATGAATACATTCATAGTAAGAACAACATTCGTTTTTGACATTCGTTTATTTATTGTATTACATTATACTACAATTAGTCCTTGTGTGTATGTGTAAATGTTCCTGAACCCCATAACTAAAGTTTCAATCCCGCCTGGGATCTTACCTGATCCGCAGTCCCTCAATGTCCAGGTACCCGCATTATCCGCAATGTTACACATTGGAGGGGATGTGTTCCCTACCTGTCTTCTGGTTTATGGGGGGATTCCGATGTGTTGCGTGTGAAGCTTGAGTCAGAGCTGGAATAAAGCATTGTAGGTTATTTCGGTGTAGTATAGGGCAGCTAAGATATATAGGGTAAATAAGAGATCCAGAGTGTGAGAGAGAGAGTGTGGGTGAGAGACAGAGAGAGACACACACACACACACAGAGCGGCGCACACACACACACACACACACACACACACACACACACACACACACACACACACACACACACACACACACACACACACACACACACACACACACACACACACACACAGAGACAGAGATACACAGAGAGAGATATGAGAGAGAGAGAGACACAGAGAGAGAGACACAGAGAGAGAGACACAGAGAGAGAGACACAGAGAAAGAGACACACAGAGAGAGACACAGAGAGAGAGACACAGAGAGAGTGCGACAGAGAGACACAGAGAGAGTGCGACAGAGAGACACAGAGAGAGTGCGACAGAGAGAGTGCGACAGGGAAAGGGTGAGGGCGACAGGGAGAGGGTGAGGGTGACAGGGAGAGGGCGAGAGGGCGACAGGGAGAGGGTGAGGGCGACAGAGAAAGGGTGAGGGTGACACAGGGTGAGGGTGACACAGGGTGACACACACACAAACACTCACAGACACACACACTCACAGACTCAAACACACACACACAAAGACACTCACTTACAGACACACCCACCCACAGACACCCACACCCACACACCCCCCCCACACACACACACCCAGAGACACACACACCCACACACCCACACACCTACACACCCACACAGACCCTCACACACACACTCACAGACACAGACACACACTCACAGACACAGACACACACACACTAACAGACACACTCACAGACACACTCACAGACACACTCACAGACACACTCACAGACACACTCACCCACTCACAGACACACAAGCACACACACACCCACACAGACACACTCACAGACACACACTCACAGATATACACACACACACACACACACACACACACACACACACACACACACACACACACACACACACACACTCACAGACACACACACACACAGACACACACACACACAGACACACACACACACACACACACTCACAGACACACTCACCCATTCACAGACACACAAACACCCACACAGACACACACACACTCTCACCCACTCACAGACACACAGACACACACATACTCACACACACCCTCACAGACACACACACATACACACACACACATAGACACACACACACTCACAGACACACCCACTCACAGACACACTCTCACTCACAGACACACAGACACACAAACACCCACCCACACTCACACACTCAGACAGACTCACAGACACACACACACACACAGACACACACACACACACACAGACACACACACACACACACACACACACACACACACACACACACACACACACACACACACACACACACACACACACACACACACACACACACACACTCACAGACACACATACCCACTCACAGACACACACAGACACACACACAAGCTCCTATTGGCCCAAGCAGCCACGTGTGGTACTAGGTGGCGAGTAGATTTTTTTGTTTGGCGAGCAGATTTTTTGGTGATTTGTCGACCACTGTGTGTATATATATATACATTGCTCGATAAATACAGTCGCCCGCAAGCCAGGAGCGACCGGATTTGGCTCGGTGGCGATCCGTAATGGCCGCCCCTCCAACGCATGCGGTTCTCTTTCAATTTTCCCCTGCTCCCGCCGAGAAAAATAAAAAATAAATAAAATCCCCTTATTTGATTGGCCTGACTAGAGTTGGCCCGCTGCCAAGACTTTTTTTTTTTGGTGGGGGGGGGGGGGGGGAGGGGAAGGATTGCTCTATATGAGAAGGAGCAGTGACGTCCGTCTTCCTTTACAGGGCTGATTATTGAGGAAGTAAGTACTCTCCCTGCCCGCATGGATTGCCATTGTGTGTGAGAGTGTCATGCTGGGTGTGTGTGTGTGTTTGTGCTATGCTGGGAGTGTGTGTCATGCTGGGTGCGTGTGTGAGACTGTCATGCTGGGTGTGTGTGTTTTTGTGCTATGCTGGGAGTGTGTGTCATGCTGGGTGTGTGAGAGTGTCATGCTGGGTGTGTGTAGGTGGTAGCGGGGGGTGTACCTGGTCCCCGGCGCTCCATTAGCTGCTCGCCCGGGGTAGGGGGTGTTCCTTCCCCCTCTGGTCCCCAGCGCTCCCTTGGTTGCCGGGAGATTGGCGCGGGGGTGTTCCCTCTCGGGTGGTAGCGGGGGCTGGTCCTTTCCCCTCTGGTCCCTAGCGCTCTCTTGGTTGCCCACGCGTGGCGGGAGCTTGGCACGGGGGAGTGAGGGAGGGGATGGTGCAGTGGTGGTGCGTGTCGTCGCGGCTGGCTGGCGCCTGGTGGTTTTGGCTTGGTCGCCGGCTTTTCCTAGCTTCCTCCCCCCTTGTGTGTGTGTGTGTATGGGGGAGAGAGGGTGAGAGTGAGAGTGTGTGTGTATATGTGTGTGTGTGTGTGTGTGCGTGTATATGGGAGAGAGAGAGTGTGTGTGTGTGTATGGGAGAGAGTGTGTGTGTATGGGAGAGAGTGTGTGTGTATGGGAGAGAGAGAGTGTATGTGTGTATGTGAGAGAGAGTGTATGTGTGTATGGGAGAGAGAGTGTATGTGTGTATATGGGAGAGAGCGTGTATGTGTGTATATGAGAGAGAGAGAGAGAGAGTGTATGTGTGTATGAGAGAGAGAGAGAGAGAGAGAGAGAGAGAGAGAGAGAGAGAGAGAGAGAGAGTGTGTGTGTGTGTGTGCAGGACACCAGAGGTACTGCCCCAATCAGGCACACCCCAACCCACCACCCAGTCACCCTGCCACCCAGTCACCCTGCAACCCAGTCACCCCACCTCCCAGTCACCCCACCACCCAGTCACGTCACTCCGCCACCCAGTCACCCCACCACCCAGTCACCCCACCATCCAGTCACCCCACCTCCCAGCCACTACCCCGTCACCCCACCACCCAGTCACCCCACCACCCAGACACCCCACCACCCAGACACCCCACCACCCGGACACCCCACCACCCTGACACCCCACCACTCCGTCACCCCACCACTCCGTCACCCCACCACTCCGTCACCCCACCACTCCGTCACCCCACCACTCCGTCACCCCACCACTCCATCACCCCACCACTCCGTCACCCCAGTCACCCCTCCACTCCGTCACCCCACCACTCCGTCACCCCTCCACTCCATCACCCCACCACTCCGTCACCCCACCACTCCGTCACCCCACCACTCCGTCACCCCACCACCCCATCACCCCACCACTCTGTCACCCCACCACCCAGTCACCCCACCACCCAGTCACCCCACCACCCAGTCAACCCACCACCCAGACACCCCACCACTCCGTCACCCCACCACCCCATCACCCCACCACTCAGTCACCCCACCACCCAGTCACCCAGTCACCCGTCACCCCACCACCCAGTCACGTCACTCCACCACCCCGTCACCCCACCACCCAGACACGCCACCACACCACCCAGTCTCCCCACCACCCCGTCACCCCACCACCCCGTCACCCCACCACCCCGTCACCCCACCACCCCGTCACCCTGTCACCCCACCACCCCGTCACCCCGTCACCCCACCACCCCACCACCCCACCACCCCACCACCCCGTCACCCCCACCACCCCGTCACCCCACCACCCTACCCAATCACCCCACCACCTGTCACCCCACCAGTCACCCCAACCCCCCACCCAATCGCCCTCTGTCTCTCGTTCTCTCTGTCTCTCGCTCTTTCTGTCTCTCTCTCACCCTCTCTCTCTCACCAGCTCTCTCACCCTCCCTCTATCTCACCCTTTCTCTCTTTCTCACCCTCTCTCTTTGTCTCACCCTCTCTCTCTGTCTCACCCTCTCTCTGTCTCACCCTCTCTTTCTCACCCTCTCTCTCTCTCACCCTCTCTCTGTGTCTCTCACCGTCTCTCTGTGTCTCTCACCGTCTCTCTGTGTCTCTCACCGTCTCTCTGTGTCTCTCACCCTCTCTCTGTGTCTCTCACGGTCTCTCTGTATCTCTCACTGTCTCTCTGTCCCTCTCTCTGTCTCTCACCCTCTCTCTGTCTCTCACCTTCTCTCTGTCTCTCACCCTCTCTCTGTCTCTCACCTTCTCTCTGTCTCTCACCCTCTCTCTGTCTCTTTCTGTCCCTCTGTCTCTCTCACACCCTCTCTGTGTCTCTCTCACACCCTCTCTCTGTCACTCTCACATCCTCTCTCTGGAAACTAGTCATTCACATCTGGGTTTTTGTTCTAGATCCGACACACACACACACACACACACACACACACACACACACACACACACACACACACACACACACACACACACACACACACACACACACACACACACACACACACACACACACACACAACTAATTATAGTATAATGTAATATAATAAAAGAACATGTCAAAAACTAATGTTGGTCTTACTAGGAATTTATTAAATTTATGTTTTGTTTTTTTAAAGTGGGTTTGTGGGCGGGCCTATGGGCAGGGTTGGGGGCGGGACTAGGTGGCGAGTAGATTTTTTGGTTCGGCGAGTAGATTTTTGGGTGATTTGTCAAGCACTGTATATATATATATATATATATATATATATATATATATATATATATATATATATAATATATATTTTTATACGTGTAGCCAGAACTGGTAATCTGGCTACCAGTCTGCCCTCACTGGCAGTAAGCCTGGTAAGAGCAGGCCTGCCAGTAGTAATCATGGGTTTTCTCTATTCCCTGCAGTAACCTTGAGTCACAGGGGGAGGGAGTGGAACTAGGCCTGAGCATATCCAATCCTGGATCAGACCTGGTGCCATCCTCCTGACTGTACTTAGGGGTGATTTCCGCTAAATTGGTAGTTGTACCTCTCCCCACTGAGAGAGGCAGGTCACACAGCAGAGAACCTGAGCATTGGTCCTTCTCTGATCCTTTTCCCCTCGGGGGTGGGGGGTGGGAGTGAGTGTGGACCTTTCCTCTGCCAGAGGGGTAGGGAAGAGATAGGACAGCTGCGGGGGCCCTTGACTCATAGTGGATGTCCAGGGACCATCCTACAGCTGGGTAGCCGACTCAGAGACTGTATTGATTCAGGCCACTGCTGTGCTTGTGAGTGCTGACCCAATAAAGCCGTTCCTGTTTATATACCTCCTGCCTGGTGTTTGATCTTACTAGGAGAGGGAATTTTTCTCACTTTAGCAGATCGCCTCCATTCATCTGGAGCATTTGGCAGATGGAGGCGCTACACTGCTAGAGGACCATGTGGGATATGTACACCAGAAACCTGTCCTTTGTCCCCACAACCATCGGCGGACGACACAGCCCCCCTGGTTACCAATAGGTAGCATGCACCACACACAAAGTAATGGCCTAATCTCCCATTGTGTGGGGGAAACAACGTTACATTTGTAGGCGCTGCTTAGGTACTGCTCAACAGGACAGGTTTTCAGCGACGCAAGGCTGGAAGTAACAAGGTACGCTTCCAGAGCAAGTGCTGATGATGGAGGGAGTGTCAAGTGAGACCAGGCAATTACACCTTTATACCGGGATCATATCACTGTTCAAAACCAAGAAGTAAAACAAATTGTCATTTATTGTATGTCTTTATTTATATAGCACCAAAAGTGTACTCAGCGCTTCACAAAGAATACAGTACGGGGAATTATAATTATACACTGGCGACCAACTTTATTCTTACTTGGCTAGCTCCGCGAATTTCAGAAGATCCCGGTGATGTGCGGTTTTGTGTCATTTTCTCCCGGGGTGTATAGCGTTATTTTCATCGCGTTCATCCCCGAGGCTGTGGAGGTTCCAGAACGGCCTAGAAGCTCCGCGACTCCAGAT